>NC_074701.1:34488380-34505880 GCF_029448725.1 Salvelinus fontinalis | reverse complement strand
GTTACAGTAGCTAACTACTACCCTACTAGTTACTGTGATTTAGTTAGTTACAGTAGCTAACTGCTGCCCTACTAGTTACTGTGATTTAGTTAGTTACAGTAGCTAACTACTACCCTACTAGTTACTGTGATTTAGTTAGTTACAGTAGCTAACTACTACCCTACTAGTTACTGTGATTTAGTTAGTTACAGTAGCTAACTGCTACCCTACTAGTTATTGTGATTTAGTTAGCTACAGTAGCTAACTGCTGCCCTACTAGTTACTGTGATTTAGTTAGTTACAGTAGCTAACTACTACCCTACTAGTTACTGTGATTTAGTTAGTTACAGTAGCTAACTGCTACCCTACTAGTTACTGTGATTTAGTTAGCTGCATTAGCTAGCTGCTGCCCTACCAGTTACTGCGATTTAGTTAGTTACAGTAGCTAACTGCTACCCTACTAGTTACTGTGATTTAGTTATCTACATTAGCTAGCTGCTGCCCTACCAGTTACTGCGATTTAGTTAGTTACAGTAGCTAACTACTACCCTACTAGTTACTGTGATTTAGTTAGTTACAGTAGCTAACTACTACCCTACTAGTTACTGTGATTTAGTTAGTTACAGTAGCTAACTACTACCCTACTAGTTACTGTGATTTAGTTAGTTACAGTAGCTAACTACTACCCTACTAGTTACTGTGATTTAGTTAGTTACAGTAGCTAACTGCTGCCCTACTAGTTACTGTGATTTAGTTAGTTACAGTAGCTAACTACTACCCTACTAGTTACTGTGATTTAGTTAGTTACAGTAGCTAACTGCTGCCCTACTAGTTACTGTGATTTAGTTAGTTACAGTAGCTAACTACTACCCTACTAGTTACTGTGATTTAGTTAGTTACAGTAGCTAACTACTACCCTACTAGTTACTGTGATTTAGTTAGTTACAGTAGCTAACTACTACCCTACTAGTTACTGTGATTTAGTTAGTTACAGTAGCTAGCTGCTGCCCTACTAGTTACTGTGATTTAGTTAGTTACAGTAGCTAACTACTACCCTACTAGTTACTGTGATTTAGTTAGTTACAGTAGCTAACTGCTACCCTACTAGTTATTGTGATTTAGTTAGCTACAGTAGCTAGCTGCTGCCCAACCAGTTACTGTGATTTAGTTAGTTACAGTAGCTAACTGCTACCCTACTAGTTACTGTGATTTAGTTAGCTGCATTAGCTAGCTGCTGCCCTACCAGTTACTGCGATTTAGTTAGTTACAGTAGCTAACTGCTACCCTACTAGTTACTGTGATTTGGTTAGCTACATTAGCTAGCTGCTGCCCTACCAGTTACTGTGATTTATTTCATTACAGTAGCTAACTGCTACCCTACTAGTTACTGTGATTTAGTTAGTTACAGTAGCTAGCTGCTACCCTACCAGTTACTGTGATTTAGTTAGTTACAGTAGCTAACTACTACCCTACTAGTTACTGTGATTTAGTTAGTTACAGTAGCTAACTACTACCCTACTAGTTACTGTGATTTATTTCATTACAGTAGCTAACTGCTACCCTACTAATTACTGTGATTTAGTTAGCTACAGTAGTTAGCTGATGCCCTATCAGTTACTGTGATTTAGTTAGTTACAGTAGCTAGCTGATGCCCTACCGGTTACTGTGATTTAGTTAGTTACAGTAGCTAGCTGCTGCCCTACCAGTTACTGTGATTTAGTTAGTTACAGTAGCTAGCTGCTACCCTACCAGTTACTGTGATTTAGTTAGTTACAGTAGCTAACTGCTACCCTACCAGTTACTGTGAGGTAGTTAGTTACAGTAGCTAGCTGCTGCCCAACCAGTTACTGTGATTTAGTTAGTTACAGTAGCTAGCTGCTAACCTACTAGTTACTGTGATTTATTTCATTACAGTGGCTAGCTGCTGCCCTACCAGTTACTGTGAGGTAGTTAGTTACAGTAGCTAGCTGCTACCCTACCAGTTACTGTGATTTAGTTAGTTACAGTAGCTATCTGCTGCCCTACCAGTTACTGTGAGGTAGTTAGTTACAGTAGCTAGCTGCTGCCCTACCGGTTGCTGTGATTTAGTTAGTTACAGTAGCTAGCTGCTGCCCTATCGGTTACTGTGAGGTAGTTAGTTACAGTAGCTAGCTGCTGCCCTACCAGTTACTGTGAGGTAGTTAGTTACAGTAGCTAGCTGCTGCCCTACCAGTTACTGTGATTTAGTTAGTTACAGTAGCTAGCTGCTACCCTACCGGTTACTGTGATTTAGTTAGTTACAGTAGCTAGCTGCTGCCCTACCAGTTACTGTGAGGTAGTTAGTTACAGTAGCTAGCTGCTGCCCTACCAGTTACTGTGAGGTAGTTAGTTACAGTAGCTAGCTGCTGCCCTACCGGTTACTGTGAGGTAGTTGTTAGCGCTGTCTGAACACCTACCTGGAGCCAGGAGGAGTAAGACTACTTCACAACTTCAACATGGTCTCATTAGAATACATCACGTTTAGCCATTGTAGTTACCATTGGCTGAGAGCTGACCTATACGTTCCTATGAGGTATTGGTTTCAGAAATGATGCTTTAAGTGACTGAGATACAAATGCAACAAAGGCATAATTGCATTCCGTATGTTGTTCACTACATCCATGAGCATTCTGACAACTGAAGAAGAGTCTCATTTGGAATGAATAATACATTGGTGAAACGTGATTAATTAATTGAACACGGAAAACCCCCAGTATTAATGGATTCTGACATTTGACCTTTTGCACTTCCCCTGTGTGTCTGAGCCTGTGTTTTACTCTCTGGAACCATCAGGCTGCAAGCACTGCAGACACATTACAAAACATCAACAACCACAGCTTTCATTGACAATGCACGGCAGCCCCACCATTGGCAATGCACGGCAGCCCTACCATTGATAATGCACGGCAGCCCTACCGTGGAGGGTCCCGAGGCGGGAGGGTCCCGTGGAGGGAGGGTCCCGTGGAGGGTCCCGAGGCGGGAGGGTCCCGTGGAGGGAGGGTCCCGTGGAGGGAGGGTCCCGAGGAGGGAGGGTCTCGTGGAGGGAGGGTCCCGTGGAGGGAGGGTCCCGTGGAGGGTCCCGGGAGGGTCCCGTGGAGGGAGGGTCCCGTGGAGGGAGGATCCCGAGGAGGGAGGGAGGGATGGATGGAGAGAGGAGGAGGGAGAGATGGATGGAGAGAGGTGGGGAGGGGATGAAAGGGTGTTTGTTTCTCTTCTTTTCTCCTCTCTGGTGCAGCGCAGCGTTAGGAAAAGCTTGTTAAAATCCTAACAGTAGCTATCAAAGACTATTGATTTCCTTTCCCGCCCTGTTTGGGTGACAAAGTGAGCATTAGCTGCAGAGCACTGTGGGCGCTGGGCTTCTTAAGACATGTTTCATGAATGGCTGCCCAATCCCCGCAAGGCAGAGGAGGAGGGGGGACACACATAGACACATACACGGACACACACATGGACATACACGGACACACACATGGACATACACGGACACACACATGGACATACACGGACACACACAAACGCAACCACACACAGCAGTAAACAAACCCTTCAACTACACACAGCAGTAAGCAAACCGTTCAACTACACGCACAGCGGGTAAGCAAACCGTTCAACTACACACACAGCAGTAAGCAAACCGTTCAACTACACACACAGCAGTAAGCAAACCGTTCAACTACACACACAGCAGTAAGCAAACCGTTCAACTACACGCACAGCAGTAAACAAACCCTTCAACTACACGCACAGCGGTAAACAAACCCTTCAACTACACACAGCAGTAAACAAACCCTTCAACTACACACAGCAGTAAACAAACCCTTCAACTACACACACAGCAGTAAACAAACCCTTCAACTACACACACAGCAGTAAACAAACCCTTCAACTACACACAGCAGTAAACAAACCCTTCAACTACACGCACAGCAGTAAACAAACCCTTCAACTACACACACAGCAGTAAACAAACCCTTCAACTACACACAGCAGTAAACAAACCCTTCACACATCCCACTCACCACCATCCATCAATCTACCCTTCCATCAATCTACCCTTCCATCAATCTACCCTTCCATCAATCTACCCTTCCTTCCTTCCACCCATCTAATCATCCTTACCTCTCTACGTACCTCCATACACCCATCCATCCATCCATCATCCATCCATCCATCCATCCATCCACCCATCCACCCATCCATCCATCCATCATCCATCCATCCATCCACCCATCCACCCATCCACCCATCCATCCATCCACCCATCCATCCATCCACCCATCCATCCATCCATCCATCCATCCACCCATCCATCCACCCATCCATCCACCCATCCATCCATCCATCCATCCATCCACCCATCCATCCATCCATCCATCCATCCATCCACCCATCCATCCAACTATCTACACACCTACCCATCCATCCACCCATCCATCCATCCACCCATCCATCCATCCATCCACCCATCCATCCATCCATCCACCCATCCATCCATCCACCCATCCATCCACCCATCCATCCATCCATCCACCCATCCATCCATCCATCCACCCATCCATCCACCCATCCATCCATCCATCCATCCACCCATCCATCCACCCATCCATCCACCCAATCCATCCATACAACTATCTACACACCTACCCATCCATCCACCCATCCATCCACCCATCCATCCATCCACCCATCCATCCACCCATCCATCCATCCATCCATCCACCCATCCATCCATCCATCCATCCATCCATCCACCCATCCATCCATCCATCCATCCATCCACCCATCCATCCATCCATCCACCCATCCATCCATCCATCCACCCATCCATCCATCCATCCACCCATCCATCCACCCATCCATCCACCCATCCATCCATCCATCCATCCACCCATCCATCCAATTATCTACACACCTACCCACCCATCCATCCATCCACCCATCCATCCATCCATCCATCCATCCACCCATCCATCCATCCATCCACCCATCCATCCATCCATCCATCCATCCATCCAACTATCTACACACCTACCCATCCATCCACCCACCCATCCATCCATCCATCCATACAACTATCTACACACCTACCCATCCATCCATCCATCCATACAACTATCTACACACCTACCCATCCATCCACCCATCCATCCATCCACCCATCCACCCATCCATCCAACTATCTACACACCTACCCATCCATCCACCCATCCATCCATCCACCCATCCACCCATCCATCCAACTATCTACACACCTACCCATCCATCCACCCATCCATCCACCCATCCATCCATCCACCCATCCATCCAACCATCCATCCATCCATCCATCCATCCATCCACCCATCCATCCAACTATCTACACACCCATCCATCCACCCATCCATCCATCCATCCATCCATCCATCCATCCACCCATCCATCCATCCACCCATCCATCCACCCATCCATCCACCCAATCCATCCATCCATCCATCCATCCATCCATCCACCCATCCATCCATCCACCCATCCACCCATCCATCCATCCATCCACCCATCCATCCATCCACCCATCCACCCATCCATCCATCCATCCACCCATCCATCCACCCATCCACCCATCCATCCATCCATCCATCCATCCACCCATCCATCCATCCATCCATCCATCCATCCATCCATCCACCCATCCATCCATCCACCCATCCATCCACCCATCCATCCACCCAATCCATCCATCCATCCACCCATCCATCCAACTATCTACACACCCATCCATCCACCCATCCATCCATCCATCCATCCATCGGCCCCAGCAGCAGAAGATAATGCATTTTACAGCCAGGGATCAAACCCTGAGCCTTAGGGCCTGCTGGTCTGGCTGTAGCTGCAGTGGTAGCTAGTGAAACACTCTCTGATGTTGGTTAAGAGAGGAAGGAGATGGAGGGAGGGAGGGAGGGAGGGAGGGAGGGAGGGAGGGAGGGAGGAAGGGAGATGGAAGGAGTGGAGAGGGAGAGAAGAAGATGGAGGAAGGAAGGGAGGGAGGGTTCGGTGTTTGGGAGGGAGTTGAGGATTAGAGTTTTGGCATGCTGCCGTCTCAGTAGAGGTAATGGTACTCACAGATCACAGCAATACACCCTACAGGCACAATGCAATGCACAGAGGTGACGCTACAAACACACACACGTAAGTTAACAGACACATTTACGCAAAAGCACACGCACTAACAAAGACACACACACCATCCCTCCAGCCACAAGCATTGCTGCAACCTAATTATAAGAACAATTAAATCTGGAACGCTGAGAGGAGAATCAGAGGGCCCATGTGTGTGTGTGTGTGTGTGTGTGTGTGTGTGTGTGTGTGTGTGTGTGTGTGTGTGTGTGTGTGTGTGTGTGTGTGTGTGTGTGTGTGTGTGTGTGTGTGTGTGTGTGTGTGTGTGTGTGTGTGTGTGTGTGTGTGTGTGTGTCAGAGTATCAGATGTACGTAAATTCAAAGGTATCAAGCTTGATAGATTCACTGTACTGCTCTTTGCGTGCAAAGACAAACCCAGGCATTTTGAATAAAACAAAGCTATAGAACGAAGACTAGTACAGACATAATGTACAACGACAGCCATACTGTACGATATTTCATATTTCTTTGCATTTAGTTCCATTGGACTTTGTGGTCTCTTTGCTGGCAGCACAAACATTACTTGGCAGCCAGGACCCAAGAAGAGAGCATGAAGGATGGAATATTAAACAGAAGAAGAGCAGACGTTGAAATATACCTGCTGGCTCAATACCCAGTCTCCATATGCCCCGCTCTCCCTCACTGCTGCCTGGACAGCCTGCCTGCCCTCCCAGGCCCACACACCAAGATACACACACACACACACACACACACACACACACACACACACACACACACACACACACACACACACACACACACACACACACACACACACACACACACACACACACACACACACAAAGACACACAGACACACACACACACACCAAGACACACAAAACACCAAGACACACACACACATCAAGAAAGCGAGAGCGACAGCGAGATACACGCAGACCAACACACACCGTCACACACACAAACACAGCCCAACACACCCTTCACACACACACGCGCATGCTTCACTGGGGACATGCCAGCAAGAGTAATCCTGGCCTAGTTTCCCTGCCCCAAGCAAAATACAGTCAACACCACATACCACGGAGGAGAGGGATGGGAAGTGGAAGGGAATGGAGGAGGAGGGGAGGAAGAGGGAGACGGGGTAAAGAGAGGGAGACGGGGGAGAGAGAGGGAGAAGGGGGGAGCGAGGGAGAAGGGGAGAGAGCGAGAGGGAGAAGGGCACAGAGAGAGGGAGAAGGGGGGAGAGAGGGGAAAAGGGGGGGAGAGAGGGGAAAAGGGGGAGAGAGAGGCAGAAGGGGAGAGAGCGAGAGGGAGAAGGGGAGAGAGCGAGAGGGAGAAGGGGAGAGAGCGAGAGGGAGAAGGGGAGAGAGCGAAAGGGAGAAGGGCAGAGAGAGAGGGAGAAGGGGAGAGAGAGTGGGGAAAGGGGGAGAGAGAGGGGGATAAGGGGAGAGAGCGAAAGGGAGAAGGGCAGAGAGAGAGGGAGAAGGGGAGAGAGAGTGGGGAAAGGGGGAGAGAGAGGGGGATAAGGGGAGAGAGCGGGAGAATGGGGGTTAGAGGGAGAAAAGGGGGAGAGAGGGAGAAAGGCGGGGAGAGAAGAGGAGAAAAGAGAAGAGAGAAGAGGGAAGAGAAGAGGAGAGTTGTCTGTAGCTTTCCTGTCTGATACGTCTGTATTCTACTACTGGAGATCTGACCTGTCTGATACGTCTGTATTCTACTACTGGAGATCTGACCTGTCTGATACGTCTGGAGCCTACCACTGGAGATCTGACCTGTCTGTATTCTACCACTGGAGATCTGACCTGTCTGATACGTCTGTATTCTACTACTGGAGATCTGACCTGTCTGATACGTCTGTAGTCTACTATTGGAGATCTGACCTGTCTGTATTCTACTACTGGAGATCTGACCTGTCTGTATTCTACTACTGGAGATCTGACCTGTCTGATACGTCTGTATTCTACTACTGGAGATCTGACCTGTCTGATACGGCTGTATTCTACTACTGGAGATCTGACATGTCTGTATTCTACTACTGGAGATCTGACCTGTCTGTATTCTACTCCTGGAGATCTGACCTGTCTGATACGTCTGTAGTCTACTACTGGAGATCTGACCTGTCTGATACGTCTGGAGCCTACCACTGGAGATCTGACCTGTCTGTATTCTACCACTGGAGATCTGACCTGTCTGATACGTCTGTATTCTACTCCTGGAGATCTGACCTGTCTGATACGTCTGTATTCTACTACTGGAGATCTGACCTGTCTGATACGTCTGGAGCCTACCACTGGAGATCTGACCTGTCTGATACGTCTGGAGCCTACCACTGGAGATCTGACCTGTCTGACCTGTCTGTATTCTACTACTGGAGATCTGAACTGTCTGATACGTCTGTATTCTACTACTGGAGATCTGACCTGTCTGATACGTCTGTATTCTACTACTGGAGATCTGACCTGTCTGATACGTCTGTATTCTACTACTGGAGATCTGACCTGTCTGATACGTCTGTATTCTACTACTGGAGATCTGACCTGTCTGATACGTCTGTATTCTACTACTGGAGATCTGACCTGTCTGTATTCTACTACTGGAGATCTGACCTGTCTGATACGTCTGTAGTCTACTACTGGAGATCTGACCTGTCTGTATTCTACTACTGGAGATCTGACCTGTCTGATACGTCTGTAGTCTACTACTGGAGATCTGACCTGTCTGATACGTCTGGAGCCTACCACTGGAGATCTGACCTGTCTGTATTCTACCACTGGAGATCTGACCTGTCTGATACGTCTGTATTCTACTACTGGAGATCTGACCTGTCTGATACGTCTGGAGCCTACCACTGGAGATCTGACCTGTCTGATACGTCTGGAGCCTACCACTGGAGATCTGACCTGTCTGACCTGTCTGTATTCTACTACTGGAGATCTGACCTGTCTGATACGTCTGTATTCTACTACTGGAGATCTGACCTGTCTGATACGTCTGTATTCTACTACTGGAGATCTGACCTGTCTGATACGTCTGTATTCTACTACTGGAGATCTGACCTGTCTGATACGTCTGTATTCTACTACTGGAGATCTGACCTGTCTGTATTCTACTACTGGAGATCTGACCTGTCTTATACGTCTGTATTCTACTACTGGAGATCTGACCTGTCTGATACGTCTGTAGTCTACTACTGGAGATCTGACCTGTCTGATACGTCTGGAGCCTACCACTGGAGATCTGACCTGTCTGTATTCTACCACTGGAGATCTGACCTGTCTGATACGTCTGTATTCTACTACTGGAGATCTGACCTGTCTGATACGTCTGTATTCTACTACTGGAGATCTGACCTGTCTGATACGTCTGTATTCTACTACTGGAGATCTGACCTGTCTGATACGTCTGTATTCTACTACTGGAGATCTGACCTGTCTGATACGTCTGTATTCTACTACTGGAGATCTGACCTGTCTGATACGTCTGTATTCTACTACTGGAGATCTGACCTGTCTGATACGTCTGTATTCTACTACTGGAGATCTGACCTGTCTGATACGTCTGTATTCTACTACTGGAGATCTGACCTGTCTGTATTCTACTACTGGAGATCTGACCTGTCTGTATTCTACTACTGGAGATCTGACCTGTCTGTATTCTACCACTGGAGATCTGACCTGTCTGATACGTCTGTATTCTACTACTGGAGATCTGACCTGTCTGATACGTCTGTATTCTACTACTGGAGATCTGACCTGTCTGATACGTCTGTATTCTACTACTGGAGATCTGACCTGTCTGATACGTCTGTATTCTACTACTGGAGATCTGACCTGTCTGATACGTCTGTAGTCTACTACTGGAGATCTGACCTGTCTGATACGTCTGTATTCTACCACTGGAGATCTGACCTGTCTGTATTCTACCACTGGAGATCTGACCTGTCTGATACGTCTGTATTCTACTACTGGAGATCTGACCTGTCTGATACGTCTGTAGTCTACTACTGGAGATCTGACCTGTCTGTATTCTACTACTGGAGATCTGACCTGTCTGTATTCTACTACTGGAGATCTGACCTGTCTGATACGTCTGTATTCTACTACTGGAGATCTGACCTGTCTGATACGTCTGTATTCTACTACTGGAGATCTGACCTGTCTGTATTCTACTACTGGAGATCTGACCTGTCTGTATTCTACTCCTGGAGATCTGACCTGTCTGATACGTCTGTAGTCTACTACTGGAGATCTGACCTGTCTGATACGTCTGGAGCCTACCACTGGAGATCTGACCTGTCTGTATTCTACCACTGGAGATCTGACCTGTCTGATACGTCTGTATTCTACTCCTGGAGATCTGACCTGTCTGATACGTCTGTATTCTACTACTGGAGATCTGACCTGTCTGATACGTCTGGAGCCTACCACTGGAGATCTGACCTGTCTGATACGTCTGGAGCCTACCACTGGAGATCTGACCTGTCTGACCTGTCTGTATTCTACTACTGGAGATCTGACCTGTCTGATACGTCTGTATTCTACTACTGGAGATCTGACCTGTCTGATACGTCTGTATTCTACTACTGGAGATCTGACCTGTCTGATACGTCTGTATTCTACTACTGGAGATCTTACCTGTCTGATACGTCTGTATTCTACTACTGGAGATCTGACCTGTCTGTATTCTACTACTGGAGATCTGACCTGTCTGTATTCTACTCCTGGAGATCTGACCTGTCTGATAAGTCTGTAGTCTACTACTGGAGATCTGACCTGTCTGATACGTCTGGAGCCTACCACTGGAGATCTGACCTGTCTGTATTCTACCACTGGAGATCTGACCTGTCTGATACGTCTGTATTCTACTCCTGGAGATCTGACCTGTCTGATACGTCTGTATTCTACTACTGGAGATCTGACCTGTCTGATACGTCTGGAGCCTACCACTGGAGATCTGACCTGTCTGATACGTCTGGAGCCTACCACTGGAGATCTGACCTGTCTGACCTGTCTGTATTCTACTACTGGAGATCTGACCTGTCTGATACGTCTGTATTCTACTACTGGAGATCTGACCTGTCTGATACGTCTGTATTCTACTACTGGAGATCTGACCTGTCTGATACGTCTGTATTCTACTACTGGAGATCTGACCTGTCTGATACGTCTGTATTCTACTACTGGAGATCTGACCTGTCTGATACGTCTGTATTCTACTACTGGAGATCTGACCTGTCTGTATTCTACTACTGGAGATCTGACCTGTCTGATACGTCTGTATTCTACTACTGGAGATCTGACCTGTCTGATACGTCTGTAGTCTACCACTGGAGATCTGACCTGTCTGATACGTCTGTAGTCTACTACTGGAGATCTGACCTGTCTGTATTCTACTCCTGGAGATCTGACCTGTCTGATACGTCTGTATTCTACTACTGGAGATCTGACCTGTCTGTATTCTACCACTGGAGATCTGACCTGTCTGATACGTCTGTAGTCTACTACTGGAGATCTGACCTGTCTGTATTCTACTACTGGAGATCTGACCTGTCTGTATTCTACTCCTGGAGATCTGACCTGTCTGATACGTCTGTATTCTAGTACTGGAGATCTGACCTGTCTGATACGTCTGTATTCTACCACTGGAGATCTGTAGAGCACTACGTAGTGAATAGGGTGCCATTTTGGATGCATCAATGAGTGAACGAGCTCAACAGTCTCTGTCCAGACAGTCATGTGGGCCGGGGAGTTGATTATTTATTTACATTTTCCAGGTATCATTTTTCATTCTGTCAGTAAGAAGCACGCAGTATGAAAATATTCCACTGAGGGATTCAGGTCTCTGGGAGCAAGCCACACACACACAGACACACAGACACACAGACACACAGACACAGACACAGACACAGACACACACACACACACACACACACACACACACACACACACACACACACACACACACACACACACACACACACATATGGAAACACACACACGGAAACACACACAGGGACACACACACAGCGGGCCACAGGAAACCTGACGTCTCAGTAAGCAGTACTAACGGTCTTATTTAGAGAAGAACAGCAGCAGCTCACTGACAGGAATACTGTACTAGACTGTACACACACACACACCTGTATGTACAGTACTGTACTGTACTGTACACACACACACACACACACAGACACACACACACACACACACACACACACACACACACACACACACACATATGTACTGTACTGTACACACACACACGTATGTACTGTACACACACCTGTATGTACTGTACACACACACACGTATGTACTGTACACACACACGTATGTAGTGTACACACACACGTATGTAGTGTACACACACACACACCTGTATGTACTGTACACACACACACACACACACACCTGTATGTACTGTACTGTACACACACACACACACCTGTATGTACAGTACTGTACTGTACACACACACACACACACACACACACACACACATACACAGACACACACACACACACACACACACACACACACACACACATATGTACTGTACTGTACACACACACACGTATGTACTGTACACACACCTGTATGTACTGTACACACACCTGTATGTACTGTACACACACACACACACACACACCTGTATGTACTGTACACACACACACACACACCTGTATGTACTGCACACACACACCTGTATGCACTGTACACACACACACACACACACACACCTGTATGTACTGTACACACACACACACACACCTGTATGTACTGTACACACACACACAGGCCGCAATTCGCTCCTCTCAAAACAACCCAAAAAACTACTTTATATGAAATGTTGCCGTCTGTATCCTGTTGAATCCTCTCATAAGCTTTTTCCATTCTGAAACCTGACATGAAAACGACCTGCTGTGGATTGGCTGTAGGTTATAATCCTCAGAGTGGTGCTCCGACCGCCTTCATACCTCATGTATGTAACCATAGCCACATCCATTCAGAGTTTACTACAGCCTGCCTGGACTACCAGGTGTTGGTTCCAATGCAAAGGCAAGTTCAATCAAGCACAGATAAACTATTAGAACATGTCAGTACTTAAACCCAGGGCTGCTGCTCACCGCTGGGTCTCATGTGGTGGGACATTCACGGCCTGATTAGAAACAGCAACATTGATCTTCAATGGAACACACAGTGGGTGTTCCTCATATACCACATATAACCAAACCACCGTTTAAACAGTAGAACGAGAGAGAGAGAGATATCCTCTATTAGGGCATTAATGATTACAGTGAAAATGACTAGTGACAAGAGACGGGACAGGACTTAAGGCCCATCAGAAAACCGTGTGGGATTCGATCTACACTAGAAGCATCATTTACATGGATAACAACAGAACACAGTTCAGGGATATAATATCATAGTGGTAGTTTAACTACAGAACACAGTTCAGGGATATTATATCATGGTGGTAGTTTAACTACAGAACACAGTTCAGGGATATAATATCATAGTGGTGGTAGTTTAACAACAGAACACAGTTCAGGGATATAATATCATAGTGGTAGTTTAACTACAGAACACAGTTCAGGGATATAATATCATAGTGGTAGTTTAACTACAGACCACAGTTCAGGGATATAATATCATAGTGGTAGTTTAACTACAGAACACAGTTCAGGGATATAATATCATAGTAGTGGTAGTTTAACTACCGAATAAAGTTCAGGGATATAATATCATAGTAGTGGTAGTTTAACTACCGAATAAAGTTCAGGGATATAATATCATAGTAGTAGTTTAACTACAGAACACAGTTCAGGGATATAATATCATAGTGGTAGTTTAACCACAGAACACAGTTCAGGGATATAATATCATAGTGGTAGTTTAACTACAGAACACAGTTCAGGGATATAATATCATAGTAGTGGTAGTTTAACTACAGAACACAGTTCAGGGATATAATATCATAGTGTTAGTTTAACTACAGAACACAGTTCAGGGATATAATATCATAGTGGTAGTTTAACTACAGAACACAGTTCAGGGATATAATATCATAGTAGTGGTAGTTTAACTACAGAACACAGTTCAGGGTTATAATATCATAGTGGTAGTTTAACTACAGAACACAGTTCAGGGATATAATATCATAGTGGTAGTTTAACTACAGAACACAGTTCAGGGATATAATATCATAGTGGTAGTTTAACTACAGAACACAGTTCAGGGATATAATATCATAGTGGTAGTTTAACTACAGAACACAGTTCAGGGATATAATATCATAGTGGTAGTTTAACTACAGAACACAGTTCAGGGATATAATATCATAGTGGTAGTTTAACTACAGACCACAGTTCAGGGATATAATATCATAGTGGTAGTTTAACTACAGAACACAGTTCAGGGATATAATATCATAGTGGTAGTTTAACTACAGAACACAGTTCAGGGATATAATATCATAGTGGTAGTTTAACTACAGAACACAGTTCAGGGATATAATATCATAGTGGTAGTTTAACTACAGAACACAGTTCAGGGATATAATATCATAGTGGTAGTTTAACTACAGAACACAGTTCAGGGATATAATATCATAGTGGTAGTTTAACTACAGACCACAGTTCAGGGATATAATATCATAGTGGTAGTTTAACTACAGAACACAGTTCAGGGATATAATATCATAGTGGTAGTTTAACTACAGAACACAGTTCAGGGTTATAATATCATAGTGGTAGTTTAACTACAGAACACAGTTCAAGGTTATAATATCATAGTGGTAGTATAACTACAGAACACAGTTCAGGGATATAATATCATAGTGGTAGTTTAACTACAGAACACAGTTCAGGGATATAATATCATAGTAGTGGTAGTTTAACTACAGAACACAGTTCAGGGATATAATATCATAGTGGTAGTTTAACTACAGAACACAGTTCAGGGATATAATATCATAGTGGTAGTTTAACTACCGAATAAAGTTCAGGGATATAATATCATAGTAGTAGTTTAACTACAGAACACAGTTCAGGGATATAATATCATAGTAGTGGTAGTTTAACTACAGAACACAGTTCAGGGATATAATATCATAGTGGTAGTTTAACTACAGAACACAGTTCAGGGATATAATATCATAGTAGTGGTAGTTTAACTACAGAACACAGTTCAGGGATATAATATCATAGTGGTAGTTTAACTACAGAACACAGTTCAGGGATATAATATCATAGTGGTAGTTTAACTACAGAACACAGTTCAGGGATATAATATCATAGTGGTAGTTTAACTACAGAACACAGTTCAGGGTTATAATATCATAGTGGTAGTTTAACTACAGAACACAGTTCAAGGTTATAATATCATAGTGGTAGTATAACTACAGAACACAGTTCAGGGATATAATATCATAGTGGTAGTTTAACTACAGAACACAGTTCAGGGATATAATATCATAGTAGTGGTAGTTTAACTACAGAACACAGTTCAGGGATATAATATCATAGTGGTAGTTTAACTACAGAACACAGTTCAGGGATATAATATCATAGTGGTAGTTTAACTACAGAACACAGTTCAGGGATATAATATCATAGTGGTAGTTTAACTACAGAACACAGTTCAGGGTTATAATATCATAGTGGTAGTTTAACTACAGAACACAGTTCAAGGTTATAATATCATAGTGGTAGTATAACTACAGAACACAGTTCAGGGATATAATATCATAGTGGTAGTTTAACTACAGAACACAGTTCAGGGATATAATATCATAGTAGTGGTAGTTTAACTACAGAACACAGTTCAGGGATATAATATCATAGTGGTAGTTTAACTACAGAACACAGTTCAGGGATATAATATCATAGTGGTAGTTTAACTACAGAACACAGTTCAGGGATATAATATCATAGTAGTGGTAGTTTAACTACCGAATAAAGTTCAGGGATATAATATCATAGTAGTAGTTTAACTACAGAACACAGTTCAGGGATATAATATCATAGTGGTAGTTTAACCACAGAACACAGTTCAGGGATATTATATCATAGTGGTAGTTTAACTACAGAACACAGTTCAGGGATATAATATCATAGTGGTAGTTTAACTACAGAACACAGTTCAGGGATATAATATCATAGTGGTAGTTTAACTACAGAACACAGTTCAGGGATATAATATCATAGTGGTAGTTTAACTACAGAACACAGTTCAGGGATATAATATCATAGTGTTAGTTTAACTACAGAACACAGTTCAGGGATATAATATCATAGTGGTAGTTTAACTACAGAACACAGTTCAGGGATATAATATCATAGTGGTAGTTTAACTACAGAACACAGTTCAGGGATATAATATCATAGTGGTAGTTTAACTACAGAACACAGTTCAGGGATATAATATCATAGTAGTGGTAGTTTAACTACAGAACACAGTTCAGGGATATAATATCATAGTGGTAGTTTAACTACAGAACACAGTTCAGGGATATAATATCATAGTGGTAGTTTAACTACAGAACACAGTTCAGGGATATAATATCATAGTGGTAGTTTAACTACAGAACACAGTTCAGGGATATAATATCATAGTGGTAGTTTAACTACAGAACACAGTTCAGGGATATAATATCATAGTGGTAGTTTAACTACAGAACACAGTTCAGTTCAGGGATATAATATCATAGTGGTGGTAGTTTAACTACAGAACACAGTTCAGGGATATAATATCATAGTGGTAGTTTAACTACAGAACACAGTTCAGGGATATAATATCATAGTGGTAGTTTAACTACAGAACACAGTTCAGGGATATAATATCATAGTGGTAGTTTAACTACAGAACACAGTTCAGGGATATAATATCATAGTGGTAGTGTAACGGCTGTCGCTCTCCTCATCCTCGGACGAGGAGAGGAGAGAAGGATCATCAGACCAAAATGCAGCTTTAGGGAAATAAGCCATCCTTTTATTTACACGACGATGGCAACACGAAACACAAAACACTTTCAAATTTACAAAACAAGAAAACGACGTCGACGAAACCTGAACATAAACTTACATAACTAAACATAAACTCACGGACAGGAAACAGACGACATCAAAATGAACGAACAGCCAAACAGTCCCGTATGGTATCGACACGACACAGACACGGAAGACAATCACCCACAAACAAACAGTGAGAACGCCCTACCTAAATATGACTCTTAATTAGAGGAAAACGCAAACCACCTGCCTCTAATTAAGAGCCATACCAGGCAACCCAAAACCAACATAGAAACAGATAAAATAGACTGCCCACCCAAAACACATGCCCTGACCATAAACACATAAAAAACAACATAAAACAGGTCAGGACCGTTAC
>NC_074701.1:34426977-34486003 GCF_029448725.1 Salvelinus fontinalis | reverse complement strand
GTGGTAGTTTAACTACAGAACACAGTTCAGTTCAGGGATATAATATCATAGTGGTGGTAGTTTAACTACAGAACACAGTTCAGGGATATAATATCATAGTGGTAGTTTAACTACCGAATAAAGTTCAGTTTTGGGAAATAATTCCATAGTAGTGGTAGTATAACTACATAATAAAGTTCAGTTCAGGGAAAAAATATCATATTTGTGGTAGTTTAACTACAGAAAAAAGTTCATGGAAATAATATCTTATTGACCTGATAGAAATCCTTAAGTACTTTTGTCTGTCTGAGTCTACAGAGACTCACAGACCTCTCCGTGCCATAATCTTTATGTGTGACTTCCCCTGAAATAATCATCCGATTCCATAATCACAGAGAGAGAGAGAGAGAGAGAGAGAGAGAGAGAGAGAGAGAGAGAGAGAGAGAGAGAGAATGTAATTATCATTTTTTTCTTCTTTTGAATCAGTATAATCTTTAGGGGTGTGACACGGGCACCTTTCATGCCTCCCCCTCTCTCTTTTATTCAGAAATTGTATGATTTGAAAAACGAAACTCAACTGCTTTATAAGTGGACAGAATAAAATGTGAAAAAAGGGGAGGGTGGGAGAGTTATGTAAATGTTGTTAGGCATCTCCTCTCCTGGATTACAATATTAATATGAATATTCATATTTGGACTGTGGCCTGTGTGAAAGACAATGGGGAGTCTTAGACCCATGAGGAGTGAGCTGGAGGTTTGCCTCTCAACTGTATTCAGCTCTGTCCTGTTACAAAGACCGCGATTTTACGCTGAGACCTAGATAGGGACGGCATGGAGCGAGGGCGAAGTGCGGGGCGAATCACCCCCCTGAGTGCCCATCAATACACACAGACAGGAAGTAGTCCCGTCCCCACGGTGATTCCCATAGATTCCTCTGATTCCATTGGACCGTTGGTTAGTTACGCATTCAATGAAGATCTAAAGATCCACCATGCTTTGC
This sequence comes from Salvelinus fontinalis, assembly GCF_029448725.1. Taxonomy (NCBI): domain Eukaryota; kingdom Metazoa; phylum Chordata; class Actinopteri; order Salmoniformes; family Salmonidae; genus Salvelinus; species Salvelinus fontinalis. The sequence goes on along the minus strand of NC_074701.1, from coordinate 34,485,025 downwards.
TACTGGGACAGTGAGACACACAATAATATAAGGCTGGGTATGAGATGACAGAGAAAGACGGGAGCAAAATAAATAAATAAATTCAGATTTCGTTCCCCAGTCACAATTAATGATGGAGATAACGGTGGCGTTGACCTTTTTAGACGCTGAGAAATTGTCTGTATGATCCAAACAAACACAGAAAACAAAGAAGAAAGAAATTAAAACAATAGAATAAAGCAAAAGAGGGTCCCTCAAAGGTTAATGTCTTACAAGCCATATTACAGACCCTCTTCTATCCATCCCTTCTTTTTTCTCTTTTTTTTATGTCCAGCCATATAGACAGGGTTTTATGTGCACTCCAATGGCTGGAGCTCACAGAACATGCATAAGAATGAAAGCAATCCACAGGAGAGCAATAGAGAGAGAGAGAAGGGGGGACAGAGAGAGAAAGAGAGAGAGCGAATGGGAGAGAGAGAGAGAATGGAAGAGGATAGGACAGATAGAGAGAGAGAGAGACACAGACAGACAGACAGACAGACAGACAGACAGACAGACAGACAGACAGACAGACAGACAGACAGACAGACACAGACACAGACAGAGAAAAATATTGACTTAAAATAGAGAAAAGTAATCTGGGCTACTGATCACAGAATCTTAGACGTTGGATTTACGATGCATGAGAGTCCTCAAACCCGACCCATCTGAAAATACTGTTATGAAGAGCTGATTTAGGATCAGTTTTGCCTTTTGGATTGTAGTGAATAAGATTATATGGACAGGGAGGACCTGGTTCTAGATCAGCACTCCTACTCTGAGACACTTTCTGAACAAGGGCCCAGGTTCTGGATCTGACTCAGTCTACTGGGCTTAGCTACCACTGCTGTGGTCCAACACAGTGCTCTTTTCAAGAGGAGATGATGTCCCTTTACAGTTGGATGGAAATAGAAACTGTTGAGGGGCTCAAAAGCTCAAACATTGGCAGGTATCAGAAAGGTGGGGAAAGGTGGGGGAGAGGGGGTTAGGAGAAGAGAGAGAGAGAGAGAGAGAGAGAGAGAGAGGGAGAGAGAGGGAGAGGGAGAGGGAAGGTGGGAGAGGGAGAGGGAGAGAGAGAGAGAGGTGGGAGAGAGAGAGAGAGAGAGAAAGAGAGAGAGAAGGTGGGAGAGAGAGAGAGAGAGAGAGAGAGGTGGGAGAGAGAGAGAGAGAGAGAGAGAGAGAGAGAGGGAAGGTGGGAGAGAGAGAGAGAGAGAGAGAGAGAGAGAGAGAGAGAGAGAGAGAGAGAGAGGTGGGAGAGAGAGAGAGAGACGGAGAAGGGAATTAAAAGAGAGATCTGAGTGTACACCTCCAGGTTCCCACCCAGGAGTTACGATGAGAGAGGTGCAGTGCACCATGGGTAGCAGCCACTTTCTCTCCCCTGTCAGAACACTCTACTCCCTCCCTCTCCTCCACCGCTCAAAAAAGGAAGAGAGTGAAGACTTCTGATCCCCCTCTCATTTTAAAAGTCTTCCCATCACATATTTAGAGTACAGGAGGAAACAAGGGCTGACACACCTGCCAGGTGAAGGGATGGAGGGATGGAGGGAAGGAGAGATGAAGGGAATAAGGGATGGAGGGAAGGAGAGTTGAAGGGATGGAGGGAAGGAGAGAAGGAGGGATGAAAGGAATAAGGGATGGAGGGAGGGAGGGATGGAGGGAATAAGGAATGGAGGGATGGAGGGAATAAGGAATGGAGGGATGGAGGGAATAAGGAATGGAGGGATGGAGGGAGGGAGAGATGGAGGAATGGAGAGATGAAGGGAATAAGGGATGGAGGGAAGGAGAGTTGAAGGGATGGAGGGATGGAGGGAAGGAGAGAAGGAGGGATGAAAGGAATAAGGGATGGAGGGAGGGAGGGATGGAGGGAAGGAGAGTTGAAGGGAATAAGGGATGGAGGGAAGGAGAGTTGAAGGGATGGAGGGATGGAGGGAAGGAGAGTTGGAGGGATGGAGGGATGGAGGGAAGGAGAGTTGGAGGGATGGAGGGATGGAGGGAAGGAGAGTTGAAGGGATGGAGGGATGGAGGGAAGGAGAGTTGGAGGGATGGAGGGATGGAGGGAAGGAGAGTTGAAGGGATGGAGGGATGGAGGGAAGGAGAGTTGGAGGGATGGAGGGATAGAGGGAAGGAGAGTTGGAGGGATGGAGGGATGGAGGGAAGGAGAGTTGGGAGGGATGGAGGGATGGAGGGAAGGAGAAAAAAGAGAGTAGGAGTCAGGAGTATTAATATTAATTGAAGGTGAATCATCATCAAGCCCCAGAGCCTTCAGGTCTGCTCTGTCAAACAGCTGTGTGTGTGTGTGTGTGTGTGTGCGTGCATGTGTACAGCTGTTGGCCCTGGATATGAACGTGAGAGGCTGGGCTCCTGCCCAGAGTACCCAGGCGTGAGCTACTCTGGCTGGGAAGAGGCACGGCAGGGTCCAGGCCAGGTGTGAGAGCTGGCCCAGGCCGGCTGGATTGAGGATGGGGGAAGACACACTGCAGGGTGAGACTTTCAGATGGGGGGGGGTGCAGGAGCAGAGAGAAAGAGAGGGTCAGGGAGGAAATACTAATGGAAAGGGGTGTGGTCTGGGATATAACCTTATTTTAGCTGCTAGCATCTAATTATGCTAACATCTAATAATATTTCTGGATCATTTAACATTTGTGGATCATTTTATCTCCTAAAATACATTGATCTGTATGTTCTGAATGTATGATGTACTTCACCTATTACCCTTCTAGGTTTTAGAAAGGAGAGTTTTTTACCGAGTCTCATTGTGTGACAGCACAGCCTGGTCAAAATATATCAGAACATATAAAACAAATCATTTGAATGCCTTCAGCAGTAGGCCAATACCACAGGAGGCTGCTGAGACGAGGGCGGCTCATAATAACGACCGAAACGTTTGATGTACTTGATACCATTCCACCGATTCTGCTCCAGCCATTACCACGAGACCCTCCTCCCCAATTAAGGTGCAATAAACCTCATGTGGAATATCCCACCTAGCTCGTTCTCACGCCCCAGTATCTGTGTCAGTAATTTTCTTCAGTCATGTGACAGGAAGGGGGTGTGGCATATTAGTGGCATGTGGGAGGGCGGGGAGGGGGAGCAGCCATACGATGTGCCCACAGCTGTTCCTCTGCCTGAGTTTCCATTCCTGGCCCGTGATTAAAACCTAATCTATCCTAGGTACTAATTGATCTACCCAGTAGTACCACGGGTAACTGACCTACCCAGTAGTACCACTGGTAACTGACCTACCCAGTAGTACCACTGGTAACTGACCTACCCAGTAGTACCACTGGTAATTGACCTACCCAGTAGTACCACTGGTAACTGACCTACCCAGTAGAACCACTGGTAACTGACCTACCCGTTAGTACCACTGGTAACTGACCTACCCAGTAGTACCACTGGTAACTGACCTACCCAGTAGTACCACTGGTAACGGACCTACCCAGTAGTACCACTGGTAACTGACCTACCCAGTAGTACCACTCCACTGGTAACTGACCTACCCAGTAGTACCACTGGTAACTGACCTACCCAGTAGTACCACTGGTAACTGACCTACCCAGTAGTACCACTGGTAATTGACCTACCCAGTAGTACCACTGGTAACTGACCTACCCAGTAGAACCACTGGTAACTGACCTACCCGTTAGTACCACTGGTAACTGACCTACCCAGTAGTACCACTGGTAACTGACCTACCCAGTAGTACAACTGGTAACGGACCTACCCAGTAGTACCACTGGTAACTGACCTACCCAGTAGTACCACTGGTAACTGACCTACCCAGTAGTACCACTCCACTGGTAACTGGCCTACCCAGTAGTACCACTGGTAACTGACCTACCCAGTAATACCACTCCACTGGTAACTGACCTACCCAGTAGTACCACTGGTAAATGACCTACCCAGTAGTACCACTGGTAACTGACCTACCCAGTAGTACCACTGGTAACTGACCTACCCAGTAGTACCACTGGTAACTGACCTACCCAGTAGTACCACTGGTAACTGACCTGCCCAGCAGTACCACTGGTAACTGACCTACCCAGTAGTACCACTGGTAACTGGCCTACCCGTTAGTACCACTGGTAACTGACCTACCCAGTAGTACCACTCCACTGGTAACTGACCTACCCAGTAGTACCACTGGTAACTGACCTACCCAGTAGTACCACTGGTAACTGGCCTACCCAGTAGTACCACTGGTAACTGACCTACCCAGTAGTACCACTGGTAACTGACCTACCCAGTAGTACCACTCCACTGGTAACTGACCTACCCAGTAGTACCACTGGTAACTGACCTACCCAGTAGTACCACTGGTAACTGACCTACCCAGTAGTAACACTTGTAACTGACCTACCCAGTAGTACCACTGGTAACTGACCTACCCAGTAGTAGCACTTGTAACTGACCTACCCAGTAGTACCACTCCACTGGTAACTGACCTACCCAGTAGTACCACTGGTAACTGACCTACCCAGTAGTACCACTGGTAACAGACCTGACCAGTAGTACCACTCCAATGGTAACTGACCTACCCAGTAGTACCACTGGTAACTGACCTACCCAGTAGTACCACTGGTAACTGACCTACCCAGTTGTACCACTGGTAACTGACCTACCCAGTAGTACCACTGGTAACTGACCTACCCAGTAGTACCACTTGTAACTGACCTACCCAGTAGTACCACTGGTAACTGACCTACCCAGTAGTACCACTGGTAACTGACCTACCCAGCAGTACCACTGGTAACTGACCTACCCAGTAGTACCACTTGTAACTGACCTACCCAGTAGTACCACTGGTAACTGACCTACCCAGTAGTACCACTGGTAACTGACCTACCCAGCAGTACCACTGGTAACTGAGCAATACCAAGCAGTACCACTGGTAACTGACCTACCCGGTAGTACCACTGGTAACTGACCTACCCGGTAGTACCATTGGTAACTGACCTACCCGGCAGAACCACTGGTAACTGACCTACCCGGTAGTACCACTGGTAACTGACCTACCCAGTAGTACCACTGGTAACTGACCTACCCAGTAGTACCACTCCACTGGTAACTGACCTACCCGGTAGTACCACTGGTAACTGACCTACATGGTAGTACCACTGGTAACTGACCTACCCGGTAGTACCACTGGTAACTGACCTTCCCAGTAGTACCACTGGTAACTGACCTACCCAGTAGTACCACTGGTAACTGACCTACCCAGTAGTACCACTGGTAACTGACCTACCCAGTAGTACCACTGGTAACTGACCTACCCAGTAGTACCACTGGTAACTGACCTACCCAGTAGTACCACCCTACTGGTAACTGACCTACCCAGTAGTACCACTGGTAACTGACCTACCCAGCAGTACCACTGGTAACTGACCTACCCAGTAGTACCACTGGTAACTGACCTACCCAGCAGTACCACTGGTAACTGACCTACCCAGTAGTACCACTGGTAACTGGCCTACCCGTTAGTACCACTGGTAACTGACCTACCCAGTAGTACCACTCCACTGGTAACTGACCTACCCAGTAGTACCACTGGTAACTGACCTACCCAGTAGTACCACTGGTAACTGACCTACCCAGTAGTACCACTCCACTGGTAACTGACCTACCCAGTAGTACCACTGGTAACTGACCTACCCAGTAGTACCACTGGTAACTGACCTACCCAGTAGTACCACTGGTAACTGACCTACCCAGTAGTAACACTTGTAACTGACCTACCCAGTAGTACCACTGGTAACTGACCTACCCAGTAGTAGCACTTGTAACTGACCTACCCAGTAGTACCACTCCACTGGTAACTGACCTACCCGGTAGTACCACTGGTAACTGACCTACCCAGTAGTACCACTGGTAACAGACCTGACCAGTAGTACCACTCCAATGGTAACTGACCTACCCAGTAGTACCACTGGTAACTGACCTACCCAGTAGTACCACTGGTAACTGACCTACCCAGTAGTACCACTGGTAACTGACCTACCCAGTTGTACCACTGGTAACTGACCTACCCAGTAGTACCACTGGTAACTGACCTACCCAGTAGTACCACTTGTAACTGACCTACCCAGTAGTACCACTGGTAACTGACCTACCCAGTAGTACCACTGGTAACTGACCTACCCAGCAGTACCACTGGTAACTGACCTACCCAGTAGTACCACTTGTAACTGACCTACCCAGTAGTACCACTGGTAACTGACCTACCCAGTAGTACCACTGGTAACTGACCTACCCAGCAGTACCACTGGTAACTGAGCAATACCAAGCAGTACCACTGGTAACTGACCTACCCGGTAGTACCACTGGTAACTGACCTACCCGGTAGTACCATTGGTAACTGACCTACCCGGCAGAACCACTGGTAACTGACCTACCCGGTAGTACCACTGGTAACTGACCTACCCAGTAGTACCACTGGTAACTGACCTACCCAGTAGTACCACTCCACTGGTAACTGACCTACCCGGTAGTACCACTGGTAACTGACCTACATGGTAGTACCACTGGTAACTGACCTACCCGGTAGTACCACTGGTAACTGACCTACCCAGTAGTACCACTGGTAACTGACCTACCCAGTAGTACCACTGGTAACTGGCCTACCCAGTAGTACCACTGGTAACTGACCTACCCAGTAGTACCACTGGTAACTGACCTACCCAGTAGTACCACTGGTAACTGACCTACCCAGTAGTACCACCCTACTGGTAACTGACCTACCCAGTAGTACCACTGGTAACTGACCTACCCAGCAGTACCACTGGTAACTGACCTACCCAGTAGTACCACTGGTAACTGACCTACCCAGCAGTACCACTGGTAACTGACCTACCCAGTAGTACCACTGGTAACTCACCTACCCAGTAGTACCACTGGTAACTGACCTACCCGGTGGTACCACTGGTAACTGACCTACCCAGTAGTACCACTCCACTGGTAACTGACCTACCCGGTAGTACCACTGGTAACTGACCTACCCAGTAGTACCACTCCACTGGTAACTGACCTACCCAGTATTACCACTGGTAACTGACCTACCCAGTAGTACCACTGGTAACTGACCTACCCAGTAGTACCACTGGTAACTGACCTACCCAGTAGTACCACTGGTAACTGACCTACCCAGTAGTACCACTGGTAACTGACCTACCCAGTAGTACCACTGGTAACTGACCTACCCAGTAGTACCACTGGTAACTGACCTACCCAGTAGTACCACTGGTAACTGACCTACCCAGTAGTACCACTGGTAAATGACCTACCCAGTAGTACCACTGGTAACTGACCTACCCAGTAGTACCACTGGTAACTGACCTACCCAGTAGTACCGCTGGTAACTGATCTACCCAGTAGTACCGCTGGTAACTGACCTACCCAGTAGTACCACTGGTAACTGACCTACCCAGTAGTACCACTCCACTGGTAACTGATCTACCCAGTAGTACCACTGGTAACTGACCTACCCAGTAGTACCACTGGTAACTGACCTACCCAGTTGTACCACTGGTAACTGACCTACCCAGTAGTACCACTGGTAACTGACCTACCCAGTAGTACCACTGGTAACTGACCTACCCAGTAGTACCACTGGTAACTGACCTACCCAGTAGTACCACTGGTAACTGACCTACCCGGTAGTACCACTGGTAACTGACCTACCCAGTAGTACCACTGGTAACTGACCTACCCAGTAGTAGCACTTGTAACTGACCTACCCAGTAGTACCACTCCACTGGTAACTGACCTACCCGGTAGTACCACTGGTAACTGACCTACCCAGTAGTACCACTGGTAACAGACCTGACCAGTAGTACCACTCCAATGGTAACTGACCTACCCAGTAGTACCACTGGTAACTGACCTACCCAGTAGTACCACTGGTAACTGACCTACCCAGTAGTACCACTGGTAACTGACCTACCCAGTTGTACCACTGGTAACTGACCTACCCAGTAGTACCACTGGTAACTGACCTACCCAGTAGTACCACTTGTAACTGACCTACCCAGTAGTACCACTGGTAACTGACCTACCCAGTAGTACCACTGGTAACTGACCTACCCAGCAGTACCACTGGTAACTGACCTACCCAGTAGTACCACTTGTAACTGACCTACCCAGTAGTACCACTGGTAACTGACCTACCCAGTAGTACCACTGGTAACTGACCTACCCAGCAGTACCACTGGTAACTGAGCAATACCAAGCAGTACCACTGGTAACTGACCTACCCGGTAGTACCACTGGTAACTGACCTACCCGGTAGTACCATTGGTAACTGACCTACCCGGCAGAACCACTGGTAACTGACCTACCCGGTAGTACCACTGGTAACTGACCTACCCAGTAGTACCACTGGTAACTGACCTACCCAGTAGTACCACTCCACTGGTAACTGACCTACCCGGTAGTACCACTGGTAACTGACCTACATGGTAGTACCACTGGTAACTGACCTACCCGGTAGTACCACTGGTAACTGACCTACCCAGTAGTACCACTGGTAACTGACCTACCCAGTAGTACCACTGGTAACTGGCCTACCCAGTAGTACCACTGGTAACTGACCTACCCAGTAGTACCACTGGTAACTGACCTACCCAGTAGTACCACTGGTAACTGACCTACCCAGTAGTACCACCCTACTGGTAACTGACCTACCCAGTAGTACCACTGGTAACTGACCTACCCAGCAGTACCACTGGTAACTGACCTACCCAGTAGTACCACTGGTAACTGACCTACCCAGCAGTACCACTGGTAACTGACCTACCCAGTAGTACCACTGGTAACTCACCTACCCAGTAGTACCACTGGTAACTGACCTACCCGGTGGTACCACTGGTAACTGACCTACCCAGTAGTACCACTCCACTGGTAACTGACCTACCCGGTAGTACCACTGGTAACTGACCTACCCAGTAGTACCACTCCACTGGTAACTGACCTACCCAGTATTACCACTGGTAACTGACCTACCCAGTAGTACCACTGGTAACTGACCTACCCAGTAGTACCACTGGTAACTGACCTACCCAGTAGTACCACTGGTAACTGACCTACCCAGTAGTACCACTGGTAACTGACCTACCCAGTAGTACCACTGGTAACTGACCTACCCAGTAGTACCACTGGTAACTGACCTACCCAGTAGTACCACTGGTAACTGACCTACCCAGTAGTACCACTGGTAAATGACCTACCCAGTAGTACCACTGGTAACTGACCTACCCAGTAGTACCACTGGTAACTGACCTACCCAGTAGTACCGCTGGTAACTGATCTACCCAGTAGTACCGCTGGTAACTGACCTACCCAGTAGTACCACTGGTAACTGACCTACCCAGTAGTACCACTCCACTGGTAACTGATCTACCCAGTAGTACCACTGGTAACTGACCTACCCAGTAGTACCACTGGTAACTGACCTACCCAGTTGTACCACTGGTAACTGACCTACCCAGTAGTACCACTGGTAACTGACCTACCCAGTAGTACCACTGGTAACTGACCTACCCAGTAGTACCACTGGTAACTGACCTACCCAGTAGTACCACTGGTAACTGACCTACCCAGTAGTACCACTCCACTGGTAACTGACCTACCCAGTAGTACCACTGGTAACTGACCTACCCAGTAGTACCACTGGTAACTGATCTACCCAGTAGTACCACTGGTAACTGACCTACCTACCTACTGAGAGAGAGAGAGAGAGAGAGAGAGAGAGAGAGAGAGAGAGAGAGAGAGAGAGAGAGAGAGAGAGAGAGAGAGAGAGAGAGAGAGAGAGAGAGAGAGAGAGAGAGAGAGAGAGAGACAGAGAGAGACAGAGAGAGACAGAGAGAGAGAGACAGAGAGAGAGAGAGAGAGACAGAGAGAGAGAGAGAGGGAGAGAGAGAGAAAGTTCCTCACCCGCCACCATCCCTTCATGTCCAGTCTGCTCTTCCAGAATAACCCACTAGGGAGAGACGGACATTTATGGCCAATTGAAACTCTAGCAACATCTACTGGAAGCCCAGCGACTGGATCTATAGCAATGACGCTAGCGGGTCATATTAACACACACACACACACACCAAATTAATGGTCTGCTTTATGTAGTGCTAAGTGTCCAATAGTAATCAGAGCTGGAGCAGGCCCCTCCACCCGGCCCACTGATCATTAAGAGAAAAGGCTATATAAAGAATTCATAATGGGATTGCTCCCTGGTGAGAAGAGAGAGAGAGAGACATGGAGAGAGCGAGAGGAAGAGTGGGTAGAGGGAGGGAGGGAGGGATTAAATGAAAATAACAGAAAATCACCCTGTGCTTTTAACCATCCTACCATGGAACCGCTGCATATTTTTATTTAATATGGAAATGTACGATATATTGAAGGCTGGGTTATTGATTGATTTATTTCAAAATGGTCATTTTTGATCATGAGAAAAGAACCATGGTTTCAAATACCCCAGAGAAGCCAACCAGCAGTCTCCCTCTAGGTCAGAATGTCATCCAAACTTGGCCTGTTGCCAAAAAATCCCTCAAGACGACAACATTGCAACAAAACATTTTATTTCCAACACAACTACCCTCCAACCCTGGAGAAACATCACCTCCAACCCTGGAGAAACATCACCTCCCCTCCAACCCTGGAGAAACATCACCTCCCCTCTAACCCTGGAGAAACATCACCTCCAACCCTGGAGAAACATCACCTCCAACCCTGGAGAAACATCACCTCCAACCCTGGAGAAACATCACCTCTCCTCCAACCCTGGAGAAACATCACCTCCAACCCTGGAGAAACATCGCCTCCCCTCCAACCCTGGAGAAACCTCTCCTCCAACCCTGGAGAAACATCACCTCCCCTCCAACCCTGGAGAAACATCACCTCTCCTCCAACCCTGGAGAAACATCACCTCCAACCCTGGAGAAACATCCCCTCCAACCCTGGAGAAACATCACCTCCAACCCTGGAGAAACATCACCTCTCATCCAACCCTGGAGAAACATCACCTCTCCTCCAACCCTGGAGAAACATCACCTCTCCTCCAAACCTGGAGAAACATCACCTCCAACCTTGGAGAAATATCACCTCCCCTCCAAACCTGGAGAAACATCACCTCCCCTCCAACCCTGGAGAAACATCACCTCCAACCCTTTAGAAACATCACCTGCAACCCTGGAGAAACATCTCCTCCAACCCTGGAGAAACATCACCTCCCCTCCAACCCTGGAGAAACATCACCTCTCCTCCAACCCTGGAAAAACATCACCTCCAACCCTGGAGAAACATCCCCTCCAACCCTGGAGAAACATCACCTCCAACCCTGGAGAAACATCCTCCAACCCTGGAGAACAATCACCTCCAACCCTGGAGAAACATCACCTCTCCTCCAATCCTGGAGAAACATCACCTCTCCTCCAACCCTGGAGAAACATCATCTCCAACCCTGGAGAAACATCACCTCCAACCCTGGTGAAACAACACCTCCAACCCTGGAGAAACTTCACCTCCAACCCTGGAGAAACATCACCTCCAACCCTGGAGAAACATCACCTCCAACCCTGGAGAAACATCATCTCCCCTCCAATCCTGGAGAAACATCACCTCCAACCCTGGAGAAACATCACCTCCAACCCTGGAGAAACATCACCTCTCCTCCAACCCTGGAGAAACATCACCTCCAACCCTGGAGAAACATCACCTCCAACCCTGGAGAAACATCACCTCCAACCCTGGAGAAACATCACCTCTCCTCCAAGCCTGGAGAAACATCACCTCCAACCCTGGAGAAACATCACCTCCAACCCTGGAGAAATATCACCTCCCCTCCAACCCTGGAGAAACATCACCTCCAACCCTGGAGAAACATCACCTCCAACCCTGGAGAAACATCACCTCCCCTCCAACCCTGGAGAAACATCACCTCTCCTCCAACCCTGGAGAAACATCAACTCCAACCCTGGAGAAACATCACCTCCCCTCCAACCCTGGAGAAACATCACCTCTCCTCCAACCCTGGAGAAACATCACCTCCAACCCTGGAGAAACATCCCCTCCAACCCTGGAGAAACATCACCTCCAACCCTGGAGAAACATAACCTCCAACCCTGGAGAAACATCACCTCCAACCCTGGAGAAACATCACCTCTCCTCCAAACCTGGAGAAACATCACCTCTCCTCCAACCCCGGAGAAACATCACCTCCAACCCTGGAGAAACATCACATCCAACCCTGGATAAACAACACCTCCAACCCTGGAGAAACATCACCTCCAACCCTGGAGAAACATCACCTCCAACCCTGGAGAAACATCACCTCCAACCCTGGAGAAACATCACCTCACCTCCAACCCTGGAGAAACATCACCTCCAACCCTGGAGAAACATCACCTCCCCTCCAACCCTGGAGAAACATCACCTCCAACCCTGGAGAAACATCACCTCTCCTCCAACCCTGGAGAAACATCACCTCCCCTCCAACCCTGGAGAAACATCACCTCCAACCCTGGAGAAACATCACCTCCAACCCTGGAGAAACATCACCTCCCCTCCAACCCTGGAGAAACATCACCTCTCAAATCAATTTGCTTTCTAGAAAACAGGGCGAGAGAGAGCAATATGAGGAGGGAAGCCAAAACGCAAAGAATACAAGCAACTTCATCGTTCAGTGGCAATAACTTAATCCTAACATTTCTAGCTCTCATGGTATTCTGGGCCTTTCCTCAGTCCTGTCTTGGTCTGGGTATCTAGAGAGAGCTCGTCTATCACTGTGGCATGAACACACACTCTCTCACACACACATCCCCCACACACACACTCCCTCTCTATCTCTCACACATACACACACGCACACATCCCCCACACACACACTCTCTCTCTATCTCTCTCACACACACACACACACATCCCCCACACTCACACTCACTGTCACTCTCGACCGGGGGGAGAACTTAATTATAGCCCCAGCTCGTTAGGTTGAGGGGTCTTAATGAAGCAGCGTGGCGATCAGACAGAAATCATGCTGGCTGGGCCCTGCATCATTACACCTCCCTTTAATTACCAAGAGTTATGTCCTAGACGGGTACCGTGGGTGGTATATAGTTAGGTCCTGGACGGGTACTGTGGGTGGTATATAGTTAGGTCCTGGACGGGTACCGTGGGTGGTATATAGTTAGGTCCTGGGCGGGTACCGTGGGTGGTATATAGTTAGGTCCTGGACGGGTACCATGGGTGGTATATAGTTAGGTCCTAGACGGGTACTGTGGGTGGTATATAGTTATGTCCTAGACGGGTATCGTGGGTGGTATATAGTTAGATCCTGGACGGGTACTGTGGGTGGTATATAGTTAGGTCCTGGATGGGAACCGTGGGTGGTATATAGTTAGGTCCTGGGTGGGTACCGTGGGTGGTATATAGTTATGTCCTAGACGGGTACCGTGGGTGGTATATAGTTAGGTCCTGGACGGGTAATGTGGGTGGTATATAGTTAGGTCCTAGATGGGAACCGTGGGTGGTATATAGTTAGGTCCTGGGTGGGTACCGTGGGTGGTATATAGTTATGTCCTAGACGGGTACCGTGGGTGGTATATAGTTAGGTCCTGGACGGGTAATGTGGGTGGTATATAGTTATGTCCTAGACGGGTACCATGGGTGGTATATAGTTATGTCCTAGACGGGTACCATGGGTGGTAAATAGTTATGTCCTAGACGGTACCGTGGGTGGTATATACTTAGGTCCTGGACGGGTAATGTGGGTGGTATATAGTTAAGTCCTAGACGGGTACTGTGGGTGGTATATAGTTAAGTCCTAGACGGGTACCATGGGTGGTATAGTGTCATGTTGTAGATAGGTAATGTGGGTGGTATATAGTTAAGTCCTAGACGGGTACTGTGGGTGGTATAGAGTTATGTCCTAGGCGGATACTATGGGTGGTATAGAGTTATGTCCTAGACGGGTACCATGGGTGGTATAGAGTTATGTTGTAGATAGGTAATGTGGGTGGTATAGAGTTATGTCCTAGACGGGTACCATGGGTGGTATAGAGTTATGTTGTAGATAGGTAATGTGGGTGGTATAGAGTTATGTCCTAGACGGGTACCGTGGGTGGTATAGAGTTATGTTGTAGATAGGTAATGTGGGTGGTATATAGTTAAGTCCTAGACGGGTACTGTGGGTGGTATATAGTTAAGTCCTAGACGGGTACCGTGGGTGGTATATAGTTAGGTCCTGGACGGGTAATGTGGGTGGTATATAGTTATGTCCTGGACGGGTAATGTGGGTGGTATATAGTTATGTCCTAGACGGGTACCATGGGTGGTATATAGTTATGTCCTAGACGGGTACCATGGGTGGTATATAGTTATGTCCTAGACGGTACCGTGGGTGGTATATAGTTAGGTCCTGGACGGGTAATGTGGGTGGTATATAGTTAAGTCCTAGACGGGTACTGTGGGTGGTATATAGTTAAGTCCTAGACGGGTACTGTGGGTGGTATAGAGTTATGTCCTAGACGGGTACTATGGGTGGTATAGAGTTATGACCTAGACGGGTACCATGGGTGGTATAGAGTTATGTCCTAGACGGGTACCATGGGTGGTATAGAGTTATGTTGTAGATAGGTAATGTGGGTGGTATAGAGTTATGTTGTAGATAGGTAATGTGGGTGGTATAGAGTTATGTTGTAGATAGGTAATGTGGGTGGTATAGAGTTACGTCCTAGACGGGTACCGTGGGTGGTATAGAGTTATGTTGTAGATAGGTAATGTGGGTGGTATAGAACGTAGCCCATCGATATGAACACATGTAATCAGTATATATTCAAGCCCAAAAACCTTGACGAGGTCGCTAGGTGTTGTTTTAAAGTTGCTACGATATGGTCATTAAATCCCACGGAGAGAACAGCCAAACAGAAAACATATTGAATGACAACAGACTGTTCTTTAAAAAAAAAAGTAGGGTCGTGGATCAGAAACCCAGTCAGTATCTGACGTGACCAACATTTGCCTCATGCAGCCTGATCAACATCCTTCACATAGATGTTGATCAGGGCTGAAACATGAGGCGATGGCGGCGGATGAATGGAACGACAACGGGCTTCAGGATCTCGTCACGGTATCTCTGTGCATTCAAATAGAAATCCATAAAATGCAATTGTGTTGGTTGTCCGTAGCTTGGGCAAAGCCACAGTTTCATCAGGTCTCAGACGATCAAGCAGGTGAAGACGCCGGGTGTGGTGGTCCTTGGCTGGCGTGGTTACGTGTGGTCTGCGGTTATGAGGCCAGTTGGATGATCTGCCAAATTCTTTCAAAAAATTGAAGGCAGTTTATGGTAGAGAAATTAACATTCTGGCAACAGCTCTGGTGGACATTCCTGCAGTCAGCATGACAATTGCACGCTCCTTCAACATTTGTGGCATTGTGTTGTGTGTGAAAACGTCACATTTTACAGTGGCCTTCTGTAATGATCATGCTGTTTACTCTGCTTCTTGATATGCCACAGCTGTCAGGTGGAGGGATTATCTTGGCAAAGGATAAATGCTCACTAACAGGGACGTAAACAGATTTGTGCACAAAATTTAAGAGAAATAAGCTTTTTATGCGTCTGGAACATTTAAGGGAACTTTTATTTCAGCTCATGACACATGGGACCAACATGTTCACATATTGTGTTTATATATTGTTCAATGTAATTCAAGTTTTAATAAACAATTGATCACATTTTACCAGTTCAGCTGTTAGACTGTGTAATAATACAAATTAAAATAGTCCACAGAAGAAAAACCTCAAATCTATAAGTAGGACTTAACCTTCCACACTGAATAGTCCCCACAAAGGAAATGTGATGAGCAATACAATATCTCTTAAAAAGGTGTTTTTTTTAAGTTGACATTTGATGGTAAACAAAAAAAGGAACTATGGAATGTTGTGGGTTACACAGCATTATGTGGAGTATGATGACAAACACAATAAACACAGAATAAACTAAATCGGTTGTCCACTGCTCCTTTTCAACTGGCAAAACTTCTGAATGACGTCTGGGTTGAGTTCTACGCAGTATATTAATCACGTCTTCATTAACACGCTGATATAGGTTAACACGTTGATATAGGTTAACACGTTGATATAGGTTAACATGTTGATATAGGTTAACATGTTGATATAGGTTAACATGTTGATATAGGTTAACACGTTGATATAGGTTAACACGTTGATATAGGTTAACACGTTGACATAGGTTAATAACACGTTGACATAGGTTAACACGTTGATATAGGTTAACACGTTGATATAGGTTAACACGTTGATATAGGTTAACACGTTGATATAGGTTAACACGTTGATATAGGTTAATAACATGTTGATATAGGTTAATAACACGTTGACATAGGTTAACACGTTGATATAGGTTAATAACACGTTGACATAGGTTAACACTGTAATAGCTGTCGCTTTCCTCATCCTCAGATGAGGTGAGGAGAGAAGGATCTTCTGACCAAAATGCGGGTTCAGGGAAATATGCCATCTTTATTACAAATAAGACGTCGACTAAACAAAACAAAACACTTTCAAAACTTACAAAATAACAAAACGTAACGAACGGAACCTGAACATAAACTTACATAGACAAACGTAAACTCACGAACAGGAACGTACATCAAAACGAACGAACAGCCAAACAGCTCCAAAAGTGAATACATCGAACATAACGAAGACATCACAGGAGACAATCACCCACAAACACACAGTGATAATGCCCTACCTAAATATGACTCTTGATTAGAGGAAAATGCAAACCACCTGCCTCTAATCAAGAGCCATACCAGGCAAACCGAAACCAACATAGAAACAGGTAACATAGACTGCCCACCCAAAACACATGCCCTGACCATAAACACATAAAAACTAACATAAATAGGTCAGGACTGTTACAGTACCCCCCCCCCAAGGTGCGAACGCCGGGCGCACCAGCACAAAGTCCAGGGGGGGGTCCGGGTGGGCAGTTGACCACGGTGGTGGTTCCGGTTCAGGACGCTGTCCCCGTACCACCATAGTCACTCCCCTCTTCTTTCTACCCCTTCCACTGACCACCCAAACATTACCTTCCCCTAAATAAACAGCTAGCACCGGAACAAGGGGCAGCACCGGGACAAGGGGTAGCACCGGGACAAGGGGCAGCACAACAACAAGGGGCAGCACCAGGATAAGGACCATCACCGGGATAAGGGGCAGCACCGGGACAAGGGGCAGCACCGGGACAAGAGGCAGCACCGGGACAAGGGGCAGCACCGGGACAAGGGGCAGCACCGGGACAAGGGGCAGCACCGGGACAAGGGGCAGCACCGGGACAAGGGGCAGCACCGGGACAAGGGGCAGCACCGGGACAAGGGGCAACACCGGGACAAGGGGCTACACCGGGACAAGGGGCAGATCCCTGCTGAAGGACTCTGGCAGGTCCATGCAGGCTGACGACTCTCGACGCTCATGGCAGACTGACGGCTCTCTACGCTCATGGCAGGCTGACGGCTCTCGACGCTCATGGCAGGCTGACGGCTCTCGACGCTCATGGCAGGCTGACGGCTCTCGACGCTCATGGCGCTCTGACGGCTCTGGCTGCTCATGGCTCTCTGACGGCTCTGGCTGCTCATGGCTCACTGACGGCTCTGGCTGCTCATGGCTCACTGACGGCTCTGGCTGCTCATGGCTCGCTGGCGGCTCTGGCAGATCCTGTCTGATTGGCGGCTCTGGCAGATCCTGTCTGGTTGGCGGCTCTGGCAGATCCTGTCTGGTTAGCGGCTCTGGCAGATCCTGTCTGGTTGGCGGCTCTGGCAGATCCTGTCTGGCGGGCGGCTCTAGCGGCTCCTGTCTGGCTGACGGCTCTAGCGGCTCCTGTCTGGCGGATGGCTCTGTAGGCTCATGGCAGACGGGCGGCTTTGCAGGCTCATGGCAGACGGGCGGCTTTGCAGGCTCCTGGCAGACGGATGACTCAGATGGCGCTGGGGAGACGGATGGCTCAGATGGCGCTGGGGAGACGGATGGCTCAGATGGCGCTGGGGAGACGGATGGCTCAGATGGCGCTGGGGAGACGGATGGCTCAGATGGCGCTGGGGAGACGGATGGCTCTGGCCGGATACGGCGCACTGTAGACCTGGTGCGTGGTGCCGGAACTGGAGGCACCGTGCTAATGATAAGCACCTTCCTACTAGTGCGTGGAGCAGAGACAGGGCACACTGAACTCTCAAAGCGTACTCTATACCTGGTGCGTGGTACCGGCACTGGTGGCACCTGGCTGAGGGCACGCACCTCAGGACTAGTACGGGGAGAAGTGACAATGTGTACAGGACTTGGGAGACGCACAGGTGGCTTAGTGCGTGGGGCCGGAACTGGAGGCACCGAACTGGATACACGCACTATAGGGAGAGTGCGTGGAGGAGGAACAGGGCTCTGGAAATGCACTGGTAGCCTAGTGCGTAATATAGGCACTGTAGGTACTAGGCTGGGGCGGGGAGGTGGCGCCGGAAATACCGGACCGTGCAGGCGTACTGGCTCTCTTGAGCATTGAGCCTGCCCAACCTTACCTGGTTGAATGCTCCCGGTCGCCCGCCCAGTACGGGGAGGTGGAATAACCCGCACCGGGCTGTGTAGGCGAACCGGGGAAACCCTGCGTAAGGCAGGTGCCATGTATGCCGGCCCGAGGAGACGCACTGGAGACCAGACGCGTTGAGCCGGCCTCATGACACCTGGCTCAATGCCCAATCTAGCCCTACCAGTGCGGGGAGGTGGAATAACCCGCACTGGGCTATGCACACGTACAGGAGACACCGTGCGCTCTACTGCGTAACACGGTGTCTGCCCGTACTCCCGCTCTCCACGGTTAGCCTGGGAAGTGGGCGCAGGTCTCCTACCTGCCCTTGGCCCACTACCCTTTAGCCCCCCCCCAAGAAATTTTTGGGAGTTACTCACGGGCTTTTCGGGCTTCCGTGCAAGACGAGTCCCCTCATAATTCCGGTTACGAGCTTGATTCTCCGGCTTCCATCCACGTCTCCTAGCTGCCTCCTTAAACCACCGCTCCTGGGCTGTGACTGCCTCACTCTTCTCACGAGAGCAGCGATATTCCCCAGTTTGCGCCCAGGGTCCTCTACCAGACAGGATCTCCTCCCAAGTCCAAAAGTCCTTGTTGCTCCGTCGAGCATTCCCATACCGCTTGGTCTCTGTATTTTGGTGGGTGATTCTGTAATAGCTGTCGCTTTCCTCATCCTCAGATGAGGTGAGGAGAGAAGGATCTTCTGACCAAAATGCGGGTTCAGGGAAATATGCCATCTTTATTACAAATAAGACGTCGACTAAACAAAACAAAACACTTTCAAAACTTACAAAATAACAAAACGTAACGAACGGAACCTGAACATAAACTTACATAGACAAACGTAAACTCACGAACAGGAACGTACATCAAAACGAACGAACAGCCAAACAGCTCCAAAAGTGAATACATCGAACATAACGAAGACATCACAGGAGACAATCACCCACAAACACACAGTGATAATGCCCTACCTAAATATGACTCTTGATTAGAGGAAAATGCAAACCACCTGCCTCTAATCAAGAGCCATACCAGGCAAACCGAAACCAACATAGAAACAGGTAACATAGACTGCCCACCCAAAACACATGCCCTGACCATAAACACATAAAAACTAACATAAATAGGTCAGGACTGTTACAAACACGTTGATATAGGTTAACACGTTGACATAGGTTAACACGTTGATATAGGTTAATAACACGTTGATATAGGTTAATAACACGTTGACATAGGTTAACACGTTGATATAGGTTAACACGTTGATATAGGTTAATAACACGTTGATATAGGTTAATAACACATTGATATAGGTTAACACGCTGATATAGGTTAACACGTTGATATAGGTCAACACGCTGATATAGGTTAACACGTTGATATAGGTTAATAACACGTTGATATAGGTTAATAACACGTTGATATAGGTTAATAACACGTTGACATAGGTTAACACGTTGACATAGGTTAACACGTTGACATAGGTTAACACGTTGACATAGGTTAACACGTTGATATAGGTTAATAACACGTTGACATAGGTTAATAACACGTTGATATAGGTTAATAACACGTTGACATAGGTTAACACGTTGACATAGGTTAACACGTTGACATAGGTTAACACGTTGACATAGGTTAACACGTTGACATAGGTTAACACGTTGATATAGGTTAACACGTTGATATAGGTTAATAACACGTTGACATAGGTTAACACGTTGACATAGGTTAACACGTTGACATAGGTTAACACGTTGATATAGGTTAACACGTTGATATAGGTTAACACGTTGATATAGGTTAACACGTTGATATAGGTTAATAACACGTTGATATATGTTAACACGTTGATATAGGTTAACACGTTGATATAGGTTAACATGTTGATATAGGTTAATAACACGTTGACATAGGTTAACACGTTGACATAGGTTAACACGTTGACATAGGTTAACACGTTGATATAGGTTAACACGTTGATATAGGTAAACACGTTGATATAGGTTAATAACACGTTGATATAGGTTAATAACACGTTGATATACGTTAACACGTTGATATACGTTAACACGTTGATATAGGTTAACACGTTGATATAGGTTAATAACACGTTGATATAGGTTAATAACACGTTGATATAGGTTAACACGTTGATATAGGTTAACACGTTGATATAGGTTAATAACACGTTGATATAGGTTAATAACACGTTGATATAGGTTAACACGTTGACATAGGTTAACACGTTGACATAGGTTAACACGTTGATATAGGTTAACACGTTGACATAGGTTAACACGTTGATATAGGTTAACACGTTGATATAGGTAAACACGTTGATATAGGTTAATAACACGTTGATATAGGTTAATAACACGTTGACATAGGTTAACACGTTGACATAGGTTAACACGTTGACATAGGTTAACACGTTGATATAGGTTAACACGTTGATATAGGTAAACACGTTGATATAGGTTAATAACACGTTGATATAGGTTAATAACACGTTGATATACGTTAACACGTTGATATACGTTAACACGTTGATATAGGTTAACACGTTGATATAGGTTAATAACACGTTGATATAGGTTAACACGTTGATATAGGTTAACACGTTGATATAGGTTAATAACACGTTGATATAGGTTAATAACACGTTGATATAGGTTAACACGTTGATATAGGTTAATAACACGTTGATATAGGTTAATAACACGTTGACATAGGTTAACACGTTGATATAGGTTAATAACACGTTGATATAGGTTAATAACACGTTGACATAGGTTAGCACGTTGATATAGGTTAATAACACGTTGGTATAGGTTAATAACACGTTGACATAGGTTAACACGTTGATATAGGTTAATAACACGTTGATATAGGTTAATAACACGTTGGTATAGGTTAATAACACGTTGACATAGGTTAACACGTTGATATAGGTTAATAACACGTTGATATAGGTTAACACGCTGATATAGGTTAACACGTTGATATAGGTTACATTTGGGACTCAGACCACGTGTTCTTAATGTTGTTCCTCAACCTGTTTGGGCACTCTGCTGATATGCTAAGGAAACATTAGTATATACACAGGTAAAGGATTCATTATTAACCCCCCCCTCCCCTAGAAATGGACCAGGATGCCGGGGTAGATGGGTAATATGGCTACAGCCCGTACTTACTGTAGGTACTTAATGACCTTCTAAAAGGCTCTGGGTGGAAAATACCTGCATTAACAGAGCTACAGAGAGAGGCCCAGAGTGGTGGAGTCGCTATAGCAGCACTCACAGCACCTAAATAAAACATGCTATATTGAGCGAGGTAGGTAGAGGACCTGGGCTCAAACACTGTTTGAAATCTTTCAAACACTTTCAGTGTTTTGCTTGAGCCTGCCTGGAGTGCCCAGATGGGCGGGGTTAAGACTTTTGAAGTGTTTCTATTGGTTCCATCGCAACAGGCAAGATCAATCAAGCACAGCTAATAGAACTTGATATTATTTCAAATAGTATTTGAACCAAGGTCTATTAGGAAGTTGGGGTGAGGTGGAATGTTCTACGTTTATTATTTAAGCCAAGGTGCTCTAATTGCTAAAAAGGTAAAGCAATGTGGAGAGTTGATCTGGAGTTTTAGGCTGTATGGCGGACCGGGGCGGGTGGCTCCTTGGGAAGTCACAGTCACACTTGAATATGGGCTGGTGGATACAAAAAAACACTTACCCAGGTACGTAGGTAGATAGGTACCCAGACTGAGCATTAAGAGACAGAGATAGAGGGGGAGAGAGAGAGAGAGGCCCAGGGTAGAGCCAAGCTGTGGACTCCCAGCCAGCCAGATCTGTGCATTAAAGGTAGAAACATTAATTACTTTTTAATTTGTGAGGAAGGTTTTACCGACTGGCTCTTTAATATTTAAACCCAGAGCTCTTTACCTGCTCTGAATGGTAGAGAGGAGAGGAGAGGAGAGGAGAGAAGAGGAGAGGAGAGGAGAGGAGAGGAGAGGAGTTATCCTGCTCTAAATGGTAGAGAGGAGAGGAGAGGAGAGGAGAGGAGAGGAGAAGAGGAGAAGAGGAGAAGAGGAGAAGAGGAGAGGAGTTATCCTGCTCTGAATGGTAGAGAGGAGAGGAGAGGAGAGGAGAGGAGAGGAGAGGAGAGGAGAGGAGAGGAGAGGAGAGGAGAAGAGAAGAGGAGAAGAGGAGAGGAGTTATCCTGCTCTGAATGGTAGAGAGGAGAGGAGAGGAGAGGAGAGGAGAGGAGAGGAGAGGAGAGGAGTTATCCTGCTCTGAATGGTAGAGAGGAGAGGAGAGGAGAGGAGAGGAGAGGAGAGGAGAGGAGAGGAGAGGAGAGGAGTTATCATGCTCTGAATGGTAGAGAGGAGAGGAGAGGAGAGGAGAGGAGAGGAGAGGAGAGGAGAAGAGGAGAGGAGAAGAGGAGAAGAGGAGAAGAGGAGAGGAGAGGAGTTATCCTGCTCTGAATGGTAGAGAGGAGAGGAGAGGAGAGGAGAGGAGAGGAGAGGAGAGGAGAGGAGAGGAGAGGAGAGGAGAGGGAGAGGGAGAGGGAGAGGGAGAGGGAGAGGGAGAGGGAGAGGAGAGGAGAGGAGAGGAGAGGAGAGGAGAGGAGAGGAGAGGAGAGGAGAGGAGAGGAGAGGAGAGGGGTTACCCTGCTCGAGTTATCCTGCACTGAATGGTAGAGGAGAGGAAAGGGGCTATCAAAACGTAAGGGGTTTTTATGTAGAGAGAGAAGGGTTCTCTTTTATTGAAGGAGGAAAGCACTGGTACTTGGAATACATGAATGGGTCCTGAAGGAGTCGTACTGCAGAGTACAATATGAGGTAAGAGAGAAAGAAAACATAAAGCCCAAATCCCATAATTATCCAATTCAATATAACTAGCACGCACCCACATGCACACACACACACACACACACACACACACACACACACACACACACTCACACACACACACACACACACACACACACACACACACCCACACGCACACACACACACACCATATCTAAAAGAGCAACTTTTATGAACAGAAGCATCTATTCTCCAGGGATGTATTTACAGGGGGCCTTGCACACTATTTGATGCTTCTTCCATCGTCCCCTGACTTGGCCGAATCCACCACACACACACACACGCGCACACGCACACGCGCACACGCACACGCACATGCACACAAACACACACACACACACAGAAACATAAACAAACACCAATTTGCATACTGATAGCAGCAGATTAGGCACATTCCACTGCATCCTAAAAGACCTCTCGAATGGCACACACACACACACGCACACACACACACACGCACACACACACTTTCCTCCTCTCAGTATGTCGCAAGACCTGGCCCAAAAACAAGCGGTGGAAGAGCGGAGGGCGTCTTGGAACAATACCAGTGTCCTCCTGCGTTCCTTCCCTCCTTCTTCCCTCCCTCCCTCCTTAATCCCTCCTTCCTCACCCCTAGAGAACAAAGACAGGAGAGGAAAGGAGCTAGACCCCGACACAAGAAGAGAGAAGAAGAAAACTAACTGAAGGGTCCTGGTGGAAATGGGAGGAGAGGAGAGAGGGGGAGAAGAGAGGAGAGAGGGGGAGAAGAGACGAGAGGAGAATATAGGAGAAGAGAGGAGGAGAGAGGAGAAGAGAGGAGACGAGAGGAGAGAGGAGAGGAGAAGAGAAGAGAGGAGAAGAGAGGAGAAGAGAAGAGAGGAGAAGAGAGGAGAAGAGAGGAGAGAGGGGGAGAAGAGAGGAGAAGAGAGGAGAGGAGAAGAGAGGAGGAGAGAGGAGAAGAGAGGAGAAGAGAGGAGAGAGGGGGAGAAGAGAGGAGAAAAGAGGAGAGGAGAAGAGAGGAGGAGAGAGGAGGAGAGAGGAGAAGAGAGGAGAGGAGAAGAGAGGAGAGGAGAGGAGAAGAGAGGAGGAGAGAGGAGAAGAGAGGAGAAGAGAGGAGAGGAGAGGAGAAGAGAGGAGGAGAGAGGAGAGGAGGAGAAGAGAGGAGGAGAAGAGAGGAGAAGAGAGGAGGGATGTCGGTCCTGGATGGTGATGGGAGGAGAAGAGAGGATAAGAGAGGTGTCGGTCCTGGGTGGCGATGGGAGGAGAGAGGGGGAGAAAAGAGAAGAGGAGGGGTGTCGGTCCTGGGTGGCGATGGGAAGAGAGAGGAGGAGAGAAGAGGAGGGCTGTCGGTCCTGGGTGGCGATGGGAGGAGAGAGGGAATAGAGGAGGAGAAGAGAGGAGAGAAGGGGTGTCGGACGGGACCGTGCGGGCGTGTCCATGCATGTGCGAGCGTGTGTGCATTGGTGTGTGTTTGTGTGTGTGTGTGTGTGTGTGTGCGTGTGAGAACACAGGGCCCTGGCAGACAGCGGTGAGAAGGACTAAGCTCATTGAGAAAAGTGACAACCCCAGCTGAGATAAAACCAATGAAGATTTGTACTGTATCTTCAGGGGATACAAGCTCTTCTATTGGATTCTGAGGGCCCCGCCGCGCAGGGGATCTGGTAGGCCCCAGCATGCAGGGGATCTGGTAGGCCCCAGCATGCAGGGATCTGGTAGGCCCCAGCATGCAGGGATATGGTAGGCCCCAGCATGCAGGGGATCTGGTAGGCCCCAGCATGCAGGGATCTGGTAGGCCCCAGCATGCAGGGATCTGGTAGGCCCCAGCATGCAGGGATCTGGTAGGCCCTAGCATGCAGGGGATCTGGTAGGCCCCACCGCGCAGGGGATCTGGTAGGCCCCAGCATGCAGGGATCTGATAGGCCCCAGCATGCCGGGATCTGGTAGGCCCCACCGCGCAGGGGATCTGGTAGGCCCCAGCATGCAGGGATCTGGTAGGCCCCAGCATGCAGGGATCTGGTAGGCCCCAGCATGCAGGGATCTGGTAGGCCCTAGCATGCAGGGATCTGGTAGGCCCCAGCATGCAGGGATCTGGTAGGCCCTAGCATGCAGGGATCTGATAGGCCCCAGCATGCAGGGATCTGGTAGGCCCCAGCATGCAGGGATCTGGTAGGCCCTAGCATGCAGGGATCTGGTAGGCCCCAGCATGCAGGGATCTGGTAGGCCCCACCGCGCAGGGGATCTGGTAGGCCACAGCATGCAGGGATCTGGTAGGCCCCAGCATGCAGGGATCTGGTAGGCCCCAGCATGCAGGGATCTGGTAGGCCCCAGCATGCAGGGATCTGGTAGGCCCCAGCATGCAGGGATCTGATAGGCCCCAGCATGCAGGGATCTGGTAGGCCCCAGCGCGGAGCGGAGGAGAGAGGAGTGGAGGGGAGAGTACCCCGCTAGGGAAGGGGAGAAAATTCCCATGATTACCGGGGAGCGTTAAACGGCGGTCTGCGGGGACTTGGAGTGTTGATGTTGATGTTTTTAGAGTGAATGAATGCCACGTGCACACACACACACACACACACTGACAAAGAGTGAGAGAAAGAGAGCGATCCACACACACTGTCTGTCACTGTAAAAATACAGTATATTATTATCCTTCTCTCTCTACAGTATATTATTATCCTTCTCTCTCTACAGTATATTATTATCCTTCTCTCTCTACGGTATATTATTATCCTTCTCTCTCTACAGTATATTATTATCCTTCTCTCTCTACAGTATATTATTATCCTTCTCTCTCTACGGTATATTATTATCCTTCTCTCTCTACAGTATATTATTATCCTTCTCTCTCTACAGTATATTATTATCCTTCTCTCTCTACAGTATATTATTATCCTTCTCTCTCTACAGTATATTATTATCCTTCTCTCTCTACAGTATATTATTATCCTTCTCTCTCTACAGTATATTATTATCCTTCTCTCTCTACAGTATATTATTATCCTTCTCTCTACAGTATATTATTATCCTTCTCTCTCTACAGTATATTATTATCCTTCTCTCTCTACAGTATATTATTATCCTTCTCTCTCTACAGTATATTATTATCCTTCTCTCTCTCTCTACAGTATATTATTATCCTTCTCTCTCTACAGTATATTATTATCCTTCTCTCTCTACAGTATATTATTATCCTTCTCTCTCTACAGTATATTATTATCCTTCTCTCTCTACAGTATATTATTATCCTTCTCTCTACAGTATATTATTATCCTTCTCTCTACAGTATATTATTATCCTTCTCTCTCTCTCTACAGTATATTATTATCCTTCTCTCTCTACAGTATATTATTATCCTTCTCTCTCTCTCTACAGTATATTATTATCCTTCTCTCTCTACAGTATATTATTATCCTTCTCTCTCTACAGTATATTATTATCCTTCTCTCTCTACAGTATATTATTATCCTTCTCTCTCTACAGTATATTATTATCCTTCTCTCTCTACAGTATATTATTATCCTTCTCTCTCTACAGTATATTATTATCCTTCTCTCTCTACAGTATATTATTATCCTTCTCTCTCTACAGTATATTATTATCGTTCTCTCTCTCTCTACAGTATATTATTATCCTTCTCTCTCTACAGTATATTATTATCCTTCTCTCTCTACAGTATATTATTATCCTTCTCTCTCTACAGTATATTATTATCCTTCTCTCTCTACAGTATATTAGTATCCTTCTCTCTCTACAGTATATTATTATCCTTCTCTCTCTACAGTATATTATTATCCTTCTCTCTCTACAGTATATTATTATCCTTCTCTCTCTACAGTATATTATTATCCTTCTCTCTCTACAGTATATTATTATCCTTCTCTCTCTACAGTATATTATTATCCTTCTCTCTCTCTCTACAGTATAGTATTATCCTTCTCTCTCTACAGTATATTATTATCCTTCTCTCTCTATCTACAGTATATTATTATCCTTCTCTCTCTACAGTATATTATTATCCTTCTCTCTCTCTCTACAGTACATTATTATCCTTCTCTCTCTACAGTATATTATTATCCTTCTCTCTCTCTCTACAGTATATTATTATCCTTCTCTCTCTACAGTATATTATTATCCTTCTCTCTCTACAGTATATTATTATCCTTCTCTCTCTACAGTATATTATTATCCTTCTCTCTCTCTCTCTACAGTATATTATTATCCTTCTCTCTCTCTCTACAGTATATTATTATCCTTCTCTCTCTACAGTATATTATTATCCTTCTCTCTCTACAGTATATTATTATCCTTCTCTCTCTCTCTCTACAGTATATTATTATCCTTCTCTCTCTCTCTACAGTATATTATTATCCTTCTCTCTCTACAGTATATTATTATCCTTCTCTCTCTACCGTATATTATTATCCTTCTCTCTCTACAGTATATTATTATCCATCTCTCTCTACAGTATATTATTATCCTTCTCTCTCTACAGTATATTATTATCCTTCTCTCTCTACAGTATATTATTATCATTCTCTCTCTACAGTATATTATTATCCTTCTCTCTCTACAGTATATTATTATCCTTCTCTCTCTACAGTATATTATTATCCTTCTCTCTCTACAGTATGTTATTATCCTTCTCTCTCTCTCTACGGTATATTATTATCCTTCTCTCTCTACAGTATATTATTATCCTTCTCTCTCTTTCTACGGTATAGTATTATCCTTCTCTCTCTACAGTATATTATTATCCTTCTCTCTACAGTATATCATTATCCTTCTCTCTCTACAGTATATTATTATCCTTCTCTCTTTCTACAGTATATTATTATCCTTCTCTCTCTACAGTATATTATTATCCTTCTCTCTCTACAGTATATTATTATCCTTCTCTCTCTCTACGGTATATTATTATCCTTCTCTCTCTACAGTATATTATTATCCTTCTCTCTCTCTCTACAGTATATTATTCTCCTTCTCTCTCTACAGTATATTATTATCCTTCTCTCTCTACAGTATATTATTATCCTTCTCTCTCTACAGTATATTATTATCCTTCTCTCTCTACAGTATATTATTATCCTTCTCTCTCTCTCTACAGTATATTATTATCCTTCTCTCTCTACAGTATATTATTATCCTTCTCTCTCTACAGTATATTATTATCCTTCTCTCTCTACAGTATATTATTATCCTTCTCTCTCTCTCTACAGTATAGTATTATCCTTCTCTCTCTACAGTATATTATTATCCTTCTCTCTCTACAGTATATTATTATCCTTCTCTATCTACAGTATATTATTATCCTTCTCTCTCTACAGTATATTATTATCCTTCTCTCTCTCTCTACAGTATAGTATTATCCTTCTCTCTCTACAGTATATTATTATCCTTCTCTCTCTATCTACAGTATATTATTATCCTTCTCTCTCTCTCTACAGTATATTATTATCCTTCTCTCTCTACAGTATATTATTATCCTTCTCTCTCTACAGTATATTATTATCCTTCTCTCTCTACAGTATATTATTATCCTTCTCTCTCTCTCTACAGTATATTATTATCCTTCTCTCTCTACAGTATATTATTATCCTTCTCTCTCTACAGTATATTATTATCCTTCTCTCTCTACAGTACATTATTATCCTTCTCTCTCTACAGTATATTATTATCCTTCTCTCTCTACAGTATATTATTATCCTTCTCTCTCTACAGTATATTATTATCCTTCTCTCTCTATCTACAGTATATTATTATCCTTCTCTCTCTCTCTACAGTATATTATTATCCTTCTCTCTCTACAGTATATTATTATCCTTCTCTCTCTACAGTATATTATTATCCTTCTCTCTCTACAGTATATTATTCTCCTTCTCTCTCTACAGTATATTATTATCCTTCTCTCTCTACAGTATATTATTATCCTTCTCTCTCTACAGTATATTATTATCCTTCTCTCTCTACAGTATATAATTATCCTTCTCTCTCTACAGTATATTATTATCCTTCTCTCTCTACAGTACATTATTATCCTTCTCTCTCTACAGTATATTATTATCCTTCTCTCTCTACAGTATATTATTATCCTTCTCTCTCTCTCTACAGTATATTATTATCCTTCTCTCTCAGTATATTATTATCCTTCTCTCTACAGTATATTATTATCCTTCTCTCTCTCTACAGTATATTGTTATCCTTCTCTCTCTCTCTACAGTATATTATTATCCTTCTGTCTACAGAATATTATTATCATTCTCTCTCTACAGTATATTATTATCCTTCTCTCTCTACAGTATATTATTATCCTTCTCTCTCTACAGTATATTATTATCCTTCTCTCTCTCTCTATGGTATATTATTATCCTTCTCTCTCTACAGTATATTATTATCCTTCTCTCTCTACAGTATATTATTATCCTTCTCTCTCTACAGTATATTATTATCCTTCTCTCTCTCTCTACAGTATATTATTATCCTTCTCTCTCTACAGTATATTATTATCCTTCTCTCTCTACAGTATATTATTATCCTTCTCTCTACAGTATATTATTATCCTTCTCTCTCTCTCTACGGTATATTATTATCCTTCTCTCTCTACAGTATATTATTATCCTTCTCTCTCTACAGTATATTATTATGCTTCTCTCTCTCTCTACGGTATATTATTATCCTTCTCTCTCTACAGTATATTATTATCCTTCTCTCTCTCTCTACGGTATAGTATTATCCTTCTCTCTCTACAGTATATTATTATCCTTCTCTCTACAGTATATCATTATCCTTCTCTCTCTACAGTATATTATTATCCTTCTCTCTCTCTACAGTATATTATTATCCTTCTCTCTCTACAGTATATTATTATCCTTCTCTCTCTACAGTATATTATTATCCTTCTCTCTCTCTACAGTATATTATTATCCTTCTCTCTCTACAGTATATTATTATCCTTCTCTCTCTCTCTACAGTATATTATTATCCTTCTCTCTCTCTCTACAGTATATTATTATCCTTCTCTCTCTCTCTACGGTATATTATTATCCTTCTCTCTCTACAGTATATTATTATCCTTCTCTCTCTTTCTACGGTATAGTATTATCCTTCTCTCTCTACAGTATATTATTATCCTTCTCTCTACAGTATATCATTATCCTTCTCTCTCTACAGTATATTATTATCCTTCTCTCTCTCTACAGTATATTATTATCCTTCTCTCTCTACAGTATATTATTATCCTTCTCTCTCTACAGTATATTATTATCCTTCTCTCTCTCTACGGTATATTATTATCCTTCTCTCTCTACAGTATATTATTATCCTTCTCTCTCTCTCTACAGTATATTATTCTCCTTCTCTCTCTACAGTATATTATTATCCTTCTCTCTCTACAGTATATTATTATCCTTCTCTCTCTACAGTATATTATTATCCTTCTCTCTCTACAGTATATTATTATCCTTCTCTCTCTCTCTACAGTATATTATTATCCTTCTCTCTCTACAGTATATTATTATCCTTCTCTCTCTACAGTATATTATTATCCTTCTCTCTCTACAGTATATTATTATCCTTCTCTCTCTCTCTACAGTATAGTATTATCCTTCTCTCTCTACAGTATATTATTATCCTTCTCTCTCTCTCTACAGTATAGTATTATCCTTCTCTCTCTACAGTATATTATTATCCTTCTCTCTCTCTCTACAGTATAGTATTATCCTTCTCTCTCTACAGTATATTATTATCCTTCTCTCTCTCTCTACAGTATATTATTATCCTTCTCTCTCTCTCTACAGTATAGTATTATCCTTCTCTCTCTACAGTATATTATTATCCTTCTCTCTCTATCTACAGTATATTATTATCCTTCTCTCTCTACAGTATATTATTATCCTTCTCTCTCTACAGTATATTATTCTCCTTCTCTCTCTACAGTATATTATTATCCTTCTCTCTCTACAGTATATTATTATCCTTCTCTCTCTACAGTATATTATTATCCTTCTCTCTCTACAGTATATTATTATCCTTCTCTCTCTCTCTACAGTATATTATTATCCTTCTCTCTACAGTACATTATTATCCTTCTCTCTACAGTATATTATTATCCTTCTCTCTCTACAGTATATTATTATCCTTCTCTCTCTCTCTCTACAGTATATTATTATCCTTCTCTCTCAGTATATTATTATCCTTCTCTCTACAGTATATTATTATCCTTCTCTCTCTCTCTCTACAGTATATTGTTATCCTTCTCTCTCTCTCTACAGTATATTATTATCCTTCTGTCTACAGAATATTATTATCATTCTCTCTCTACAGTATATTATTATCCTTCTCTCTCTACAGTATATTATTATCCTTCTCTCTCTACAGTATATTATTATCCTTCTCTCTCTCTCTACGGTATATTATTATCCTTCAATCTCTACAGTATATTATTATCCTTCTCTCTCTACAGTATATTATTATCCTTCTCTCTCTACAGTATATTATTATCCTTCTCTCTCTCTCTACAGTATATTATTATCCTTCTCTCTCTACAGTATATTATTATCCTTCTCTCTCTACAGTATATTATTATCCTTCTCTCTACAGTATATTATTATCCTTCTCTCTCTCTCTACGGTATATTATTATCCTTCTCTCTCTACAGTATATTATTATCCTTCTCTCTCTACAGTATATTATTATCCTTCTCTCTCTCTCTACGGTATATTATTATCCTTCTCTCTCTACAGTATATTATTATCCTTCTCTCTCTATCTACAGTATATTATTATCCTTCTCTCTCTACAGTATATTATTATCCTTCTCTCTCTCTCTACAGTATATTATTATCCTTCTCTCTCTACAGTATATTATTATCCTTCTCTCTCTACAGTATATTATTATCCTTCTCTCTCTACAGTATATTATTCTCCTTCTCTCTCTACAGTATATTATTATCCTTCTCTCTCTACAGTATATTATTATCCTTCTCTCTCTCTCTACAGTATATTATTATCCTTCTCTCTCAGTATATTATTATCCTTCTCTCTACAGTATATTATTATCCTTCTCTCTCTCTCTACAGTATATTGTTATCCTTCTCTCTCTCTCTACAGTATATTATTATCCTTCTGTCTACAGAATATTATTATCATTCTCTCTCTACAGTATATTATTATCCTTCTCTCTCTACAGTATATTATTATCCTTCTCTCTCTACAGTATATTATTATCCTTCTCTCTCTCTCTACGGTATATTATTATCCTTCTCTCTCTACAGTATATTATTATCCTTCTCTCTCTACAGTATATTATTATCCTTCTCTCTCTCTCTACAGTATATTATTATCCTTCTCTCTCAGTATATTATTATCCTTCTCTCTACAGTATATTATTATCCTTCTCTCTCTCTCTACAGTATATTGTTATCCTTCTCTCTCTCTCTACAGTATATTATTATCCTTCTCTCTCTCTCTACAGTATATTATTATCCTTCTCTCTCTACAGTATATTATTATCCTTCTCTCTCTACAGTATATTATTATCCTTCTCTCTCTCTCTACGGTATATTATTATCCTTCTCTCTCTACAGTATATTATTATCCTTCTCTCTCTCTCTACGGTATATTATTATCCTTCTCTCTCTACAGTATATTATTATCCTTCTCTCTCTACAGTATATTATTATCCTTCTCTCTCTCTCTACGGTATAGTATTATCCTTCTCTCTCTACAGTATATTATTATCCTTCTCTCTACAGTATATCATTATCCTTCTCTCTCTACAGTATATTATTATCCTTCTCTCTCTCTACAGTATATTATTATCCTTCTCTCTCTACAGTATATTATTATCCTTCTCTCTCTACAGCATATTATTATCCTTCTCTCTCTCTACGGTATATTATTATCCTTCTCTCTCTACAGTATATTATTATCCTTCTCTCTCTCTACAGTATATTATTATCCTTCTCTCTCTAAAGTATATTATTATCCTTCTCTCTCTCTCTACAGTATATTATTATCCTTCTCTCTCTCTCTACGGTATATTATTATCCTTCTCTCTCTACAGTATATTATTATCCTTCTCTCTCTTTCTACGGTATAGTATTATCCTTCTCTCTCTACAGTATATTATTATCCTTCTCTCTACAGTATATCATTATCCTTCTCTCTCTACAGTATATTATTATCCTTCTCTCTCTCTACAGTATATTATTATCCTTCTCTCTCTACAGTATATTATTATCCTTCTCTCTCTACAGTATATTATTATCCTTCTCTCTCTCTACGGTATATTATTATCCTTCTCTCTCTCTCTACAGTATATTATTATCCTTCTCTCTCTCTCTACAGTATATTATTCTCCTTCTCTCTCTCTCTACAGTATATTATTATCCTTCTCTCTCTACAGTATATTATTATCCTTCTCTCTACAGTATATCATTATCCTTCTCTCTCTACAGTATATTATTATCCTTCTCTCTCTCTACAGTATATTATTATCCTTCTCTCTCTACAGTATATTATTATCCTTCTCTCTCTACAGTATATTATTATCCTTCTCTCTCTACAGTATATTATTATCCTTCTCTCTCTACAGTATATTATTATCCTTCTCTCTCTACAGTATATTATTATCCTTCTCTCTCTCTCTACAGTATATTATTATCCTTCTCTCTCTACAGTATATTATTATCCTTCTCTCTCTACAGTATATTATTATCCTTCTCTCTCTACAGTATATTATTATCCTTCTCTCTCTCTCTACAGTATAGTATTATCCTTCTCTCTCTCTCTACAGTATATTATTATCATTCTCTCTCTATCTACAGTATATTATTATCCTTCTCTCTCTACAGTATATTATTATCCTTCTCTCTCTCTCCACAGTACATTATTATCCTTCTCTCTCTACAGTATATTATTATCCTTCTCTCTCTACAGTATATTATTATCCTTCTCTCTCTACAGTATATTATTCTCCTTCTCTCTCTACAGTATATTATTATCCTTCTCTCTCTACAGTATATTATTATCCTTCTCTCTCTACAGTATATTATTCTCCTTCTCTCTCTACAGTATATTATTATCCTTCTCTCTCTACAGTATATTATTATCCTTCTCTCTCTACAGTATATTATTATCCTTCTCTCTCTACAGTATATTATTATCCTTCTCTCTCTACAGTATATTATTATCCTTCTCTCTCTACAGTATATTATTATCCTTCTCTCTCTTTACAGTATATTATTATCCTTCTCTCTCTACAGTATATTATTATCCTTCTCTCTCTACAGTATATTATTATCCTTCTCTCTCTACAGTATATTATTATCCTTCTCTCTCTCTCTACAGTACATTATTATCCTTCTCTCTACAGTATATTATTATCCTTCTCTCTCTACAGTATATTATTATCCTTCTCTCTCAGTATATTATTATCCTTCTCTCTACAGTATATTATTATCCTTCTCTCTCTCTCTACAGTATATTGTTATCCTTCTCTCTCTCTCTACAGTATATTATTATCCTTCTGTCTACAGAATATTACTATCATTCTCTCTCTACAGTATATTATTATCCTTCTCTCTCTACAGTATATTATTATCCTTCTCTCTCTACAGTATATTATTATCCTTCTCTCTCTCTCTACGGTATATTATTATCCTTCTCTCTCTACAGTATATTATTATCCTTCTCTCTCTACAGTATATTATTATCCTTCTCTCTCTACAGTATATTATTATCCTTCTCTCTCTCTCTACAGTATATTATTATCCTTCTCTCTCTACAGTATATTATTATCCTTCTCTCTCTACAGTATATTATTATCCTTCTCTCTACAGTATATTATTATCCTTCTCTCTCTCTCTACGGTATATTATTATCCTTCTCTCTCTACAGTATATTATTATCCTTCTCTCTCTACAGTATATTATTATCCTTCTCTCTCTCTCTACGGTATATTATTATCCTTCTCTCTCTACAGTATATTATTATCCTTCTCTCTCTCTCTACGGTATAGTATTATCCTTCTCTCTCTACAGTATATTATTATCCTTCTCTCTAAAGTATATCATTATCCTTCTCTCTCTACAGTATATTATTATCCTTCTCTCTCTCTACAGTATATTATTATCCTTCTCTCTCTACAGTATATTATTATCCTTCTCTCTCTACAGTATATTATTATCCTTCTCTCTCTCTACGGTATATTATTATCCTTCTCTCTCTACAGTATATTATTATCCTTCTCTCTCTCTACAGTATATTATTATCCTTCTCTCTCTACAGTATATTATTATCCTTCTCTCTCTCTCTACAGTATATTATTATCCTTCTCTCTCTCTCTACAGTATATTATTATCCTTCTCTCTCTACAGTATATTATTATCCTTCTCTCTCTACAGTATATTATTATCTTTCTCTCTCTACAGTATATTATTATCC
Source organism: Salvelinus fontinalis (assembly GCF_029448725.1). Classification (NCBI taxonomy): domain Eukaryota; kingdom Metazoa; phylum Chordata; class Actinopteri; order Salmoniformes; family Salmonidae; genus Salvelinus; species Salvelinus fontinalis. The sequence goes on along the minus strand of NC_074701.1, from coordinate 34,449,136 downwards.
TTCTCTCTCTACAGTATATTATTATCCTTCTCTCTCTCTCTACAGTATATTATTATCCTTCTCTCTCTACAGTATATTATTATCCTTCTCTCTCTACAGTATATTATTATCCTTCTCTCTCTACAGTATATTATTATCCTTCTCTCTCTACAGTATATTATTATCCTTCTCTCTCTACAGTATATTATTCTCCTTCTCTCTCTACAGTATATTATTATCCTTCTCTCTCTACAGTATATTATTATCCTTCTCTCTCTACAGTATATTATTATCCTTCTCTCTCTACAGTATATTATTATCCTTCTCTCTCTCTCTACGGTATATTATTATCCTTCTCTCTCTACAGTATATTATTATCCTTCTCTCTCTCTCTACGGTATAGTATTATCCTTCTCTCTCTACAGTATATTATTATCCTTCTCTCTACAGTATATCATTATCCTTCTCTCTCTACAGTATATTATTATCCTTCTCTCTCTCTACAGTATATTATTATCCTTCTCTCTCTACAGTATATTATTATCCTTCTCTCTCTACAGTATATTATTATCCTTCTCTCTCTCTACGGTATATTATTATCCTTCTCTCTCTACAGTATATTATTATCCTTCTCTCTCTCTACAGTATATTATTATCCTTCTCTCTCTACAGTATATTATTATCCTTCTCTCTCTACAGTATATTATTATCCTTCTCTCTCTCTCTACAGTATATTATTATCCTTCTCTCTCTACAGTATATTATTATCCTTCTCTCTCTACAGTATATTATTATCCTTCTCTCTCTACAGTATATTATTATCCTTCTCTCTCTACAGTATATTATTATCCTTCTCTCTCTACAGTATATTATTATCCTTCTCTCTCTACAGTATATTATTATCCTTCTCTCTCTCTCTACGGTATATTATTATCCTTCTCTCTCTACAGTATATTATTATCCTTCTCTCTCTACAGTATATTATTATCCTTCTCTCTCTCTCTACGGTATAGTATTATCCTTCTCTCTCTACAGTATATTATTATCCTTCTCTCTACAGTATATCATTATCCTTCTCTCTCTACAGTATATTATTATCCTTCTCTCTCTCTACAGTATATTATTATCCTTCTCTCTCTACAGTATATTATTATCCTTCTCTCTCTACAGTATATTATTATCCTTCTCTCTCTCTACGGTATATTATTATCCTTCTCTCTCTACAGTATATTATTATCCTTCTCTCTCTCTACAGTATATTATTATCCTTCTCTCTCTAAAGTATATTATTATCCTTCTCTCTCTCTCTACAGTATATTATTATCCTTCTCTCTCTCTCTACGGTATATTATTATCCTTCTCTCTCTACAGTATATTATTATCCTTCTCTCTCTTTCTACGGTATAGTATTATCCTTCTCTCTCTACAGTATATTATTATCCTTCTCTCTACAGTATATCATTATCCTTCTCTCTCTACAGTATATTATTATCCTTCTCTCTCTCTACAGTATATTATTATCCTTCTCTCTCTACAGTATATTATTATCCTTCTCTCTCTACAGTATATTATTATCCTTCTCTCTCTCTACGGTATATTATTATCCTTCTCTCTCTCTCTACAGTATATTATTATCCTTCTCTCTCTCTCTACAGTATATTATTCTCCTTCTCTCTCTCTCTACAGTATATTATTATCCTTCTCTCTCTACAGTATATTATTATCCTTCTCTCTACAGTATATCATTATCCTTCTCTCTCTACAGTATATTATTATCCTTCTCTCTCTCTACAGTATATTATTATCCTTCTCTCTCTACAGTATATTATTATCCTTCTCTCTCTACAGTATATTATTATCCTTCTCTCTCTACAGTATATTATTATCCTTCTCTCTCTACAGTATATTATTATCCTTCTCTCTCTACAGTATATTATTATCCTTCTCTCTCTCTCTACAGTATATTATTATCCTTCTCTCTCTACAGTATATTATTATCCTTCTCTCTCTACAGTATATTATTATCCTTCTCTCTCTACAGTATATTATTATCCTTCTCTCTCTCTCTACAGTATAGTATTATCCTTCTCTCTCTCTCTACAGTATATTATTATCATTCTCTCTCTATCTACAGTATATTATTATCCTTCTCTCTCTACAGTATATTATTATCCTTCTCTCTCTCTCCACAGTACATTATTATCCTTCTCTCTCTACAGTATATTATTATCCTTCTCTCTCTACAGTATATTATTATCCTTCTCTCTCTACAGTATATTATTCTCCTTCTCTCTCTACAGTATATTATTATCCTTCTCTCTCTACAGTATATTATTATCCTTCTCTCTCTACAGTATATTATTCTCCTTCTCTCTCTACAGTATATTATTATCCTTCTCTCTCTACAGTATATTATTATCCTTCTCTCTCTACAGTATATTATTATCCTTCTCTCTCTACAGTATATTATTATCCTTCTCTCTCTACAGTATATTATTATCCTTCTCTCTCTACAGTATATTATTATCCTTCTCTCTCTACAGTATATTATTATCCTTCTCTCTCTACAGTATATTATTATCCTTCTCTCTCTACAGTATATTATTATCCTTCTCTCTCTACAGTATATTATTATCCTTCTCTCTCTCTCTACAGTACATTATTATCCTTCTCTCTACAGTATATTATTATCCTTCTCTCTCTACAGTATATTATTATCCTTCTCTCTCAGTATATTATTATCCTTCTCTCTACAGTATATTATTATCCTTCTCTCTCTCTCTACAGTATATTGTTATCCTTCTCTCTCTCTCTACAGTATATTATTATCCTTCTGTCTACAGAATATTACTATCATTCTCTCTCTACAGTATATTATTATCCTTCTCTCTCTACAGTATATTATTATCCTTCTCTCTCTACAGTATATTATTATCCTTCTCTCTCTCTCTACGGTATATTATTATCCTTCTCTCTCTACAGTATATTATTATCCTTCTCTCTCTACAGTATATTATTATCCTTCTCTCTCTACAGTATATTATTATCCTTCTCTCTCTCTCTACAGTATATTATTATCCTTCTCTCTCTACAGTATATTATTATCCTTCTCTCTCTACAGTATATTATTATCCTTCTCTCTACAGTATATTATTATCCTTCTCTCTCTCTCTACGGTATATTATTATCCTTCTCTCTCTACAGTATATTATTATCCTTCTCTCTCTACAGTATATTATTATCCTTCTCTCTCTCTCTACGGTATATTATTATCCTTCTCTCTCTACAGTATATTATTATCCTTCTCTCTCTCTCTACGGTATAGTATTATCCTTCTCTCTCTACAGTATATTATTATCCTTCTCTCTAAAGTATATCATTATCCTTCTCTCTCTACAGTATATTATTATCCTTCTCTCTCTCTACAGTATATTATTATCCTTCTCTCTCTACAGTATATTATTATCCTTCTCTCTCTACAGTATATTATTATCCTTCTCTCTCTCTACGGTATATTATTATCCTTCTCTCTCTACAGTATATTATTATCCTTCTCTCTCTCTACAGTATATTATTATCCTTCTCTCTCTACAGTATATTATTATCCTTCTCTCTCTCTCTACAGTATATTATTATCCTTCTCTCTCTCTCTACAGTATATTATTATCCTTCTCTCTCTACAGTATATTATTATCCTTCTCTCTCTACAGTATATTATTATCTTTCTCTCTCTACAGTATATTATTATCCTTCTCTCTCTACAGTATATTATTATCCTTCTCTCTCTCTCTACAGTATATTATTATCCTTCTCTCTCTACAGTATATTATTATCCTTCTCTCTCTACAGTATATTATTATCCTTCTCTCTCTACAGTATATTATTATCCTTCTCTCTCTACAGTATATTATTATCCTTCTCTCTCTACAGTATATTATTCTCCTTCTCTCTCTACAGTATATTATTATCCTTCTCTCTCTACAGTATATTATTATCCTTCTCTCTCTACAGTATATTATTATCCTTCTCTCTCTACAGTATATTATTATCCTTCTCTCTCTCTCTACGGTATATTATTATCCTTCTCTCTCTACAGTATATTATTATCCTTCTCTCTCTCTCTACGGTATAGTATTATCCTTCTCTCTCTACAGTATATTATTATCCTTCTCTCTACAGTATATCATTATCCTTCTCTCTCTACAGTATATTATTATCCTTCTCTCTCTCTACAGTATATTATTATCCTTCTCTCTCTACAGTATATTATTATCCTTCTCTCTCTACAGTATATTATTATCCTTCTCTCTCTCTACGGTATATTATTATCCTTCTCTCTCTACAGTATATTATTATCCTTCTCTCTCTCTACAGTATATTATTATCCTTCTCTCTCTACAGTATATTATTATCCTTCTCTCTCTACAGTATATTATTATCCTTCTCTCTCTCTCTACAGTATATTATTATCCTTCTCTCTCTACAGTATATTATTATCCTTCTCTCTCTACAGTATATTATTATCCTTCTCTCTCTACAGTATATTATTATCCTTCTCTCTCTACAGTATATTATTATCCTTCTCTCTCTACAGTATATTATTATCCTTCTCTCTCTACAGTATATTATTCTCCTTCTGTCTCTACAATATATTATTATCCTTCTCTCTCTACAGTATATTATTATCCTTCTCTCTCTACAGTATATTATTATCCTTCTCTCTCTACAGTATATTATTATCCTTCTCTCTCTCTCTACAGTATATTATTATCCTTCTCTCTCTACAGAATATTATTATCCTTCTCTCTCTACAGTATATTATTATCCTTCTCTCTCTACAGTATATTATTATCCTTCTCTCTCTACAGTATATTATTATCCTTCTCTCTCTCTCTACAGTATATTATTATCCTTCTCTCTCTACAGTATATTATTATCCTTCTCTCTCTACAGTATATTATTATCCTTCTCTCTCTACAGTATATTATTATCCTTCTCTCTCTACAGTATATTAGTATCCTTCTCTCTCTCTCTACAGTACATTATTATCCTTCTCTCTACAGTATATTATTATCCTTCTCTCTCTACAGTATATTATTATCCTTCTCTCTACAGAATAGTATTATCCTTCTCTCTCTACAGTATATTATTATCCTTCTCTCTCTACAGTATATTATTATCCTTCTCTCTCTCTCTACAGTATATTATTATCCTTCTCTCTACAGTATATTATTATCCTTCTCTCTCTACAGTATATTATTATCCTTCTCTCTCTCTCTACAGTATATTATTATCCTTCTCTCTACAGTATATTATTATCCTTCTCTCTCTACAGTATATTATTATCCTTCTCTCACTCTCTACAGTATATTATTATCCTTCTCTCTCTCTCTACAGTATATTATTATCCTTCTCTCTCTACAGTATATTATTATCCTTCTCTCTCTCTCTACAGTATATTATTATCCTTCTCTCTCTACAGTATATTATTATCCTTCTCTCTCTACAGTATATCATTATCCTTCTCTCTCTACAGTATATTATTATCCTTCTCTCTCTACAGTGTATTATTATCCTTCTCTCTCTACAGTATATTATTATCCTTCTCTCTCTACAGTATATTATTATCCTTCTCTCTCTACAGTATATTATTATCCTTCTCTCTCTCTCTACGGTATATTATTATCCTTCTCTCTCTACAGTACATTATTATCCTTCTCTCTCTACAGTATATTATTATCCTTCTCTCTCTACAGTATATTATTATCCTTCTCTCTCTACAGTATATTATTATCCTTCTCTCTCTACAGTATATTATTATCCTTCTCTCTCTACAGTATATTATTATCCTTCTCTCTCTACAGTATATTATTATCCTTCTCTCTCTACAGTATATTATTATCCTTCTCTCTCTACAGTATATTATTATCCTTCTCTCTCTACAGTATATAATTATCCTTCTCTCTCTACAGTATATTATTATCCTTCTCTCTCTACAGTATATTATTATCCTTCTCTCTCTACAGTATATTATTATCCTTCTCTCTACAGTATATTATTATCCTTCTCTCTCTCTCTACAGTATATTATTATCCTTCTCTCTCTCTCTACAGTACATTATTATCCTTCTCTCTCTACAGTATATTATTATCCTTCTCTCTCTACAGTATATTATTATCCTTCTCTCTCTCTCTACAGTATATTATTATCCTTCTCTCTACAGTATATTATTATCCTTCTCTCTCTACAGTATATTATTATCCTTCTCTCTCTACAGTATATTATTATCCTTCTCTCTCTACAGTATATTATTATCCTTCTCTCTACAGTATATTATTATCCTTCTCTCTCTCTCTACAGTATATTATTATCCTTCTCTCTCTCTCTACAGTATATTATTATCCTTCTCTCTCTCTCTACAGTATATTATTATCCTTCTCTCTCTCTCTACAGTATATTATTATCCTTCTCTCTCTCTCTACAGTATATTATTATCCTTCTCTCTCTCTCTACAGTATATTATTATCCTTCTCTCTCTCTCTACAGTATATTATTATCCTTCTCTCTCTACAGTATATTATTATCCTTCTCTCTCTACAGTATATTATTATCCTTCTCTCTACAGTATATTATTATCCTTCTCTCTCTCTCTACAGTATATTATTATCCTTCTCTCTCTCTCTACAGTATATTATTATCCTTCTCTCTCTCTCTACAGTATATTATTATCCTTCTCTCTCTCTCTACAGTACATTATTATCCTTCTCTCTCTACAGTATATTATTATCCTTCTCTCTCTACAGTATATTATTATCCTTCTCTCTCTACAGTATATTATTATCCTTCTCTCTACAGTATATTATTATCCTTCTCTTTCTCTCTACAGTATATTATTATCCTTCTCTCTCTCTCTACAGTATATTATTATCCTTCTCTCTCTACAGTATATTATTATCCTTCTCTCTCTCTCTACAGTATATTATTATCCTTCTCTCTCTACAGTATATTATTATCATTCTCTCTCTACAGTATATTATTATCCTTCTCTCTCTCTCTACAGTATATTATTATCCTTCTCTCTCTACAGTATATTATTATCCTTCTCTCTCTACAGTATATTATTATCCTTCTCTCTCTCTCTACAGTATATTATTATCCTTCTCTCTCTACAGTATATTATTATCCTTCTCTCTCTCTCTACAGTATATTATTATCCTTCTCTCTCTACAGTATATTATTATCCTTCTCTCTCTACAGTATATTATTATCCTTCTCTCTCTACAGTACATTATTATCCTTCTCTCTCTACAGTATATTATTATCCTTCTCTCTCTCTCTACAGTATATTATTATCCTTCTCTCTCTACAGTATATTATTATCCTTCTCTCTCTCTCTACAGTATATTATTATCCTTCTCTCTCTACAGTATATTATTATCCTTCTCTCTCTCTCTACAGTATATTATTATCCTTCTCTCTCTCTCTACAGTATATTATTATCCTTCTCTCTCTACAGTATATTATTATCCTTCTCTCTCTACAGTATATTATTATCCTTCTCTCTCTACAGTATATTATTATCCTTCTCTCTCTACAGTATATCATTATCCTTCTCTCTCTACAGTATATTATTATCCTTCTCTCTCTACAGTATATTATTATCCTTCTCTCTCTACAGTATATTATTATCCTTCTCTCTCTACAGTATATTATTATCCTTCTCTCTCTCTCTACGGTATATTATTATCCTTCTCTCTCTCTACAGTATATTATTATCCTTCTCTCTCTCTCTACAGTATATTATTATCCTTCTCTCTCTCTCTACAGTATATTATTATCCTTCTCTCTCTACAGTATATTATTATCCTTCTCTCTCTCTCTACGGTATATTATTATCCTTCTGTCTACAGTATATTATTATCCTTCTCTCTCTACAGTATATTATTATCCTTCTCTCTCAGTATATTATTATCCTTCTCTCTCTACAGTATATTATTATCCTTCTCTCTCTCTCTACAGTATATTATTATCCTTCTCTCTCTTCAGTATATTATTATCCTTCTCTCTCTACAGTATATTATTATCCTTCTCTCTCAGTATATTATTATCCTTCTCTCTCTCTCTACAGTATATTATTATCCTTCTCTCTCTATCATTATCTAGTAACTAGTTCTCCTTCTCCCTCTGAAGACACTGTAACTAGTTCTCCTCACTGTAACTAGTTCTCCTCACTGTAACTTGTTCTCCTTCTCCCTCTGAAGTCACTGTAACTAGTTCTCCTCACTGTAACTAGTTCTCCTTCTCCCTCTGAAGTCACTGTAACTAGTTCTGCTCACTGTAACTAGTTCTCCTTCTCCCTCTGATGTCACTGTAACTAGTTCTCCTCACTGTAACTAGTTCTCCTCACTGTAACTAGTTATCCTTCTCCCCCTGAAGTCACTGTAACTAGTTCTCCTCACTGTAACCAGTTCTCCTCACTGTAACTAGTTCTCCTTCTTCCTCTGAAGTCACTGTAACTAGTTATCCTCACTGTAACTAGTTCTCCTTCTTCCTCTGAAGTCACTGTAACTAGTTCTCCTCACTGTAACTAGTTCTCCTTCTCCCTCTGAAGTCACTGGAACTAGTTCTGCTCACTGTAACTAGTTCTCCTCACTGTAACTAGTTCTGCTCACTGTAACTAGTTCTCCTTCTCCCTCTGAAGTCACTGTAACTAGTTCTCCTCACTGTAACTAGTTCTCCTTCTTCCTCTGAAGTCACTGTAACTAGTTCTCCTCACTGTAACTAGTTCTCCTTCTCCCTCGGAAGTCACTGTAACTAGTTCTCCTCACTGTAACTAGTTCTCCTCACTGTAACTAGTTCTTCTTCTCCCTCTGAAGTTACTGTAACTAGTTCTCCTCACAGTAACTAGTTCTCCTTCTCCCTCTGAAGTCACTGTAACTTGTTCTCCTCACTGTAACTAGTTCTCCTTCTCCCTCTGAAGTCACTGTAACTAGTTCTCCTCACTGTAACTAGTTCTCCTCACTGTAACTAGTTCTCCTTCTCCCTCTGAAGTTACTGTAACTAGTTCTCCTCACTGTAACTAGTTCTCCTTCTCCCTCTGAAGTCACTGTAACTAGTCCTGCTCACTGTAACTAGTTCTCCTTCTCCCTCTGAAGTCACTGTAACTAGTTCTCCTCACTGTAACTAGTTCTCCTTCTTCCTCTGAAGTCACTGTAACTAGTTCTCCTCACTGTAACTAGTTCTCCTTCTCCCTCTGAAGTTACTCTAACTAGTTCTCCTCACTGTAACTAGTTCTCCTCACTGTAACTAGTTCTCCTTCTCCCTCTGAAGTCACTGTAACTAGTTCTCCTCACTAACTAGTTCTCCTCACTGTAACTAGTTATCCTTCTCCCTCTGAAGTTACTCTAACTAGTTCTCCTCACTGTAACTAGTTCTCCTTCTCCCTCTGAAGTCACTGTAACTAGTTCTCCTCACTGTAACTAGTTCTCCTCACTGTAACTAGTTATCCTTCTCCCTCTGAAGTCACGGTAACTAGTCCTTCTCACTGTAACTAGTTCTCCTTCTTCCTCTGAAGTCACTGTAACTAGTTCTCCTTCTCCCTCTGAAGTCACTGTAACTAGTTCTCCTCACTGTAACTAGTTCTCCTCACTGTAACTAGTTATCCTTCTCCCTCTGAAGTCACGGTAACTAGTCCTTCTCACTGTAACTAGTTCTCCTTCTTCCTCTGAAGTCACTGTAACTAGTTCTCCTTCTTCCTCTGAAGTCACTGTAACTAGTTCTCCTTCTTCCTCTGAAGTCACTGTAACTAGTTCTGCTCCTCCCTCTCATTCTTTACTCGCACCACTACTGGGAAGGCGGTTAATGGCGTGGCTGTTAATTAAACATGAATGAATCCTTTATCTAATCTATCAACATCCTAAAGATAACTATCTAATTAACTGGAGAGAAGAGAAAAAGGGAAAAATTAGATGTTAGATTAATCTCATCTCCTTATTTGATTCTCCCTTTTCTCTCTCTCTCTCCTACATTCCCCTCCCTCTCTCTCCTTCCTTCCCCTCCTTCTCGCTCTCTTTCTCTCTCCTTCCTTTCCTTCCCTCCCTCTCTCTCTCTTTTCTCCCTCTCTCCTTCCTTCCCCTCCCTCCTTCTCTCTCTCTCGCTCCTTCCCTCCCTCTCTTTCTCCTTCCTTCCCCTCCCTCTCTCTCTCCTTCCTTCCCCTCCCACTCTCTCTCACTCTTCTCCCTCACTCTCCCTCTTTCTGTCCTTCTCTGTTCAACTCTTTCTTTTCTCTCCTCCCCCATCTCCCCATCCTCTCCTCATCTCCCCATCCTCCCCTCATCTCCCCCATCCTCCCCTCATCTCCCCCATCCTCCCCTCATCTCCCCCATCCTCTCCTCATCTCCCCATCCTCCCCTCATCTCCCCATCCTCATCTCCCCATCCTCTCCTCATCTCCCCATCCTCCCCTCATCTCCCCATCCTCATCTCCCCCATCCTCTCCTCATCTCCCCCATCCTCCCCTTATCTCCCCATCCTCTCCTCATCTCCCCCATCCTCCCCTCATCTCCCCCATCCTCTCCTCATCTCCCCCATCCTCTCCTCATCTCCCCATCCTCCCCTCATCTCCCCCATCCTCCCCTCATCTCCCCCATCCTCTCCTCATCTCCCCCATCCTCCCCTAATCTCCCCCATCCTCCCCTCATCTCCCCCAGCCTCCCCTCATCTCCCCCAGCCTCCCCTCATCTCCCCATCCTCTCCTCATCTCCCCCATCCTCTCCTCATCTCCCCCATCCTCATCTCTCCAATCCCCTCCTCATCTCCCCCATCCTCTCCTCATCTCCCCCATCCTCTCCTCATCTCCCCCATCCTCTCCTCATCTCCCCCATCGTCTCCTCATCTCCCACATCCTCTCCTCATCTCCCCCATCTTCTCCTCATCTCCCCCATCCTCTCCTCATCTCCCCATATCTCCCCCATCCTCTCCTCATCTCCACCCTCTCTCTCCATGTTTATTGACTGGGAGAGTTCATACAGAGCGTGTGTTAATGTGTTGCTTTAAAGTACCCGGCTTTGTTGCAGCAAAATGCACGGACGACAATATTGCAAATTGATCCGTCTAGCCGGTCACCTTTTGTTGTGGAGTGAAGTGAACTACTATTGCATCATCTGCCTCCTGACTCCATCCCTAATCTCATCCCTCCCTCCCTCCACCTTCTCTCTCTCTCGCTTTCTTCTCCTCACAGGGATGGAATCAGCATGGCTAAACAGCCACAGACCAGGTCAGTCTCAGGGTTGATTAAGAGACAGCTACACCTGGACGGCTCGATTGGTGACCTCCACGTCTGACGACTCTCACCCCTTCTCCCCCTCTCACACTCCCCCTCTTCTTCCCTCACCCCTTCTCCCCCTCTCACACTCCCCCTCTTCTTCCCTCACCCCTTCTCCCCCTCTCACACTCCCCCTCTTCTTCCCTCACCCATTCTCCCCCTCTCACACTCCCCCTCTTCTTCCCTCACCCCTTCTCCCCAATTCACACTCCCCCTCTTCTTCCCTCACCCATTCTCTCCCTCTCACACTCCCCCTCTTCTTCCCTCACCCCTTCTCCCCCTCTCACACTCCCCCTCTTCTTCCCTCACCCATTCTCCCCCTCTCACACTCACCCTCTTCTTCCCTCACCCCTTCTCCCCAATTCACACTCCCCCTCTTCTTCCCTCACCCATTCTCTCCCTCTCACACTCCCCCTCTTCTTCCCTCACCCCTTCTCTCCCTCTCACACTCCCCCTCTTCTTCCCTCACCCATTCTCTCCCTCTCACACTCCCCCTCTTCTTCCGTCGCCCCTTCTCTCCCTCTCACACTCCCCCTCTTCTTCCCTCACCCATTCTCTCCCTCTCACACTCCCCCTCTTCTTCCGTCGCCCCTTCTCTCCCTCTCACACTCCCCCTCTTCTTCCCTCACCCCTTCTCCCCCTCTCACACTCCCCCTCTTCTTCCCTCACCCCTTCTCTCCCTCTCACACTCCCCCTCTTCTTCCCTCACCCCTTCTCTCCCTCTCACACTCCCCCTCTTCTTCCCTCACCCCTTCTCCCCCTCTCACACTCCCCCTCTTCTTCCCTCACCCCTTCTCTCCCTCTCACACTCCCCCCTCTTCTTCCCTCAACCCCTTCTCCCCCTCTCACACTCCCCCTTTTCTTCCCTCACCCCTTCTCCCCCTCTCACCCTCCCTCGGTTGTCGTTTCAGCTGGCTGGTCCTCCCCCTTCCCTCCTCCCCTCTACCCCCTCCCTCCTCCCCCCTCCTTCCCCCTCGTCCTTCCGTCCTCGATCCCTACCTCCTCCCTCTTTCTCCCACCTCGTCTGTTATTCTTTCAGGTGGCTAGTCCTCCCCCCTCCTCCTCCCCCATCCTCCCACCCCCCTCTTCCCTCATCCTCCCCCTCTCCCCACTTATCCTCTCCTCCTCCACCCCCCTCCTCCTCCCCCCCTCCTCCTCCCCCCCTCCTCCTCCCCCTCTCCTCCCTCCTCCTCTGTTTTCCTTTCAGGTGACTGGTTAAGACAAGGTCATCAGACACACTGATGCAAACAAGAGCTACATAAAGGGACGACTGATCAGTAAAGATGTTGAGGTTGTCTCCTTTTCCTGAAAACGTCTGACTTTTCTACTTTCAAGTTTCTTTGTGAAAGAACAGCAGCTGTGAGGAGAAAAGTTAAGAGCAGAAAAGTTCTGAGTTGAACTGATACGTGATACACTGTTCCTCCAGGCAGTAGAATGAAGTGGACGCAGTGTCAGAAACACAAGACAGACACGTCAAATATAAAGACTCTCTGTCCTCCCTCTCTCCCGCTCTCTCCCTCCCTCTTCCTCTCCCTCCCCCTCCCTTTCTCCCTCCCTCTCCCTCTTCCTCTCCCTCCACTCCCTCTTCCTCTCCCTCCACCTCCCTCTCTCTCTCTCTCCCTCCCCCTCCCTCTCTCTCTCTCTCTCTCTCTCTTCCTCTCCCTCCCTATTCCTCTCCCTCCCTCTATCTCCCTCTTCCTCTCCCTCCCTCTTCCTCTCCCTCCCCCTCTCTCTCTCTCTCCCTCCCCCTCCCTCTCCCTCTCTCTCCCTCTCTCTCTCTTTCTCCCTCTCTCTCCTCCCCATGCAGGACAGCTTTGAGGTGAAGACAAGAGAGAACAGTCCTCCAGCTTTGTTTGTGTCTCAACTCGGACTCAGCTTTGGTCTCTTGAGCCAATCACCAATCTGACGTTCCAACATTATTCCGATACACACACACCCAGAGACACACTAACACAGCCGCAGTCATCTTCATTTCTTGTACTGAGAAATGACATCACATGCTAATTGCTAGCAGAGGGATCTTTAATACATTTTTCATTCTGCACAGCATCATTACTGAACTAATGTCCTTATTAATCTACACTGGTAATTTCCACTCTGGAGGATAAGCTATTTGTGAGAGAACGCAATGTTTCCCTTCGAGAGAGGGAGAGGGGGAGGAAAGGAGAGAGGGGAGAGGGAGAGAGAGAGAAAGAGAGAGAGAAAGAGTGAGAGAGAAAGAGAAAGAGAGACAGAGGAGGAGACCGAGATATCAGAGAGGAAGAGAGAGAGAAATGAGAGAGGAAGAGCGAGAGAGGAAAAGAGTGTGAGAGAGAGAGACAGAGGAGGAGACCGAGATATCAGAGAGAGAAAGAGAGATGACCAGAGCAGAGAGGAAGTTACTTGTCCATTAAATTGCATTGCAGCTCCACTTCCATGAGTGTTAACATGGCTGCAATAACGTTATGGTCACGTGTCATTTCACAGGAAGTCATGTCCTGTCCTCAATTAGTTCATCTAATTGGATTGCTCCTATCGGAGGGAGAGGAAGGGGGCAGTGTCAGTGTCCTGTGTCCTGGGGGGGGGACAATGTCCAAGCTGTGCCATTTAGGTTGGGACAGAGGTTAGGAGAAATGTAAATCCATGACTAAAAGCAGAAAGCCAGAGCCAGTAACCAGAGCTACAGCCCCAGAACAGACTGGGAAGAACGCATGATTAGAACATTATCCAATCAAGAATATTTTCCAAAATCGGTCATGCATCACCTAAGGCTAAACATTTCAAATGAAACACAACGGCAGATATGATTTATTCTAAACATGGCAACAGATTTTCTCCAGCATCATCCTTCGGTTTCTATTCCCCGTCCCATATCTAGTGGTCTCTCTAAAGCTGTTGATTCAATATTGGTGTAAAAAAAAGCGTTAAAGCTGTGGAGAATAGGGATGAATAAAGCTGCCTGATAGAAGTTAGCGACGCTAACGTAGTGTAGCCTTCGACACCCTAGGATTCTAGATGGAGGGGAGAGGCAATGTCCGCTGGGCGGCTAATGCTATTTCTATCCACCCGGGGCTTAGAATATCAGGGCCCTTTTCACGCCGTCTTAATGTCTTAGAGAAGGAAGGATGGAGGAAGATGGTCTACAGAATATGGAAATGTGATTGTGTTCAGGATATTAAAGGTCTGTTCTGGGGTTGGTGAGTTTGGAGTAAGACAGGGTATAAAGGTCTGTTCTGGGGTTGGTGAGGAGTAAGACAGGGTATAAAGGTCTGTTCTGGGGTTGGTGAGGAGTAAGACATGGTATAAAGGTCTGTTCTGGGGTTGGTGAGGAGTAAGACAGGGTATAAAGGTCTGTTCTGGGGTTGGTGAGGAGTAAGACAGGGTATAAAGGTCTGTTCTGGGGTTGGTGAGTTTGGAGTAAGACAGGGTATAAAGGTCTGTTCTGGGGTTGGTGAGTTTGGAGTAAGACAGGGTATTAAAGGTCTGTTCTGGGGTTGGTGAGGAGTAAGACAGGGTATAAAGGTCTGTTCTGGGGTTGGTGAGTTTGGAGTAAGACAGGGTATATAGGTCTGTTCTGGGGTTGGTAAGTTTGGAGTAAGACAGGGTATTAAAGGTATGTTCTGGGGTTGGTGAGTTTGGAGTAAGACAGGGTATAAAGGTCTGTTCTGGGGTTGGTGAGGAGTAAGACAGGGTATAAAGGTCTGTTCTGGGGTTGGTGAGTTTGGAGTAAGACAGGGTATTAAAGGTCTGTTCTGGGGTTGGTGAGGAGTAAGACAGGGTATAAAGGTCTGTTCTGGGGTTGGTGAGGAGTAAGACAGGGTATAAAGGTCTGTTCTGGGGTTGGTGAGTTTGGAGTAAGACAGGGTATTAAAGGTCTGTTCTGGGGTTGGTGAGGAGTAAGACAGGGTATAAAGGTCTGTTCTGGGGTTGGTGAGGAGTAAGACAGGGTATAAAGGTCTGTTCTGGGGTTGGTGAGTTTGGAGTAAGACAGGGTATTAAAGGTCTGTTCTGGGGTTGGTGAGGAGTAAGACAGGGTATAAAGGTCTGTTCTGGGGTTGGTGAGGAGTAAGACAGGGTATAAAGGTCTGTTCTGAGGTTGGTGAGTTTGGAGTAAGACAGGGTATAAAGGTCTGTTCTGAGGTTGGTGAGTTTGGAGTAAGACAGGGTATAAAGGTCTGTTCTGAGGTTGGTGAGTTTGGAGTAAGACAGGGTATAAAGGTCTGTTCTGGGGTTGGTGAGGAGTAAGACAGGGTATTTAGGTCTGTTCTGAGGTTGGTGAGTTTGGAGTAAGACAGGGTATAAAGGTCTGTTCTGAGGTTGGTGAGTTTGGAGTAAGACAGGGTATAAAGGTCTGTTCTGGGGTTGGTGAGGAGTAAGACAGGGTATAAAGGTCTGTTCTGGGGTTGGTGAGTTTGGAGTAAGACAGGGTATAAAGGTCTGTTCTGGGGTTGGTGAGGAGTAAGACAGGGTATAAAGGTCTGTTCTGGGGTTGGTGAGGAGTAAGACAGGGTATAAAGGTCTGTTCTGGGGTTGGTGAGTTTGGAGTAAGACAGGGTATAAAGGTCTGTTCTGGGGTTGGTGAGGAGTAAGACAGGGTATAAAGGTCTGTTCTGGGGTTGGTGAGTTTGGAGTAAGACAGGGTATAAAGGTCTGTTCTGAGGTTGGTGAGTTTGGAGTAAGACAGGGTATTAAAGGTCTGTTCTGAGGTTGTTGAGTTTGGAGTAAGACAGGGTATAAAGGTCTGTTCTGGGGTTGGTGAGGAGTAAGACAGGGTATAAAGGTCTGTTCTGAGGTTGGTGAGTTTGGAGTAAGACAGGGTAAAAAGGTCTGTTCTGGGGTTGGTGAGGAGTAAGACAGGGTATAAAGGTATGTTCTGGGGTTGGTGAGTTTGGAGTAAGACAGGGTATAAAGGTCTGTTCTGGGGTTGGTGAGTTTGGAGTAAGACAGGGTATAAAGGTCTGTTCTGGGGTTGGTAAGTTTGGAGTAAGACAGGGTATAAAGGTCTGTTCTGGGGTTGGTGAGGAGTAAGACAGGGTATAAAGGTCTGTTCTGGGGTTGGTGAGTTTGGAGTAAGACAGGGTATTAAAGGTCTGTTCTGGGGTTGGTGAGGAGTAAGACAGGGTATAAAGGTCTGTTCTGGGGTTGGTGAGTTTGGAGTAAGACAGGGTATAAAGGTCTGTTCTGGGGTTGGTGAGTTTGGAGTAAGACAGGGTATTAAAGGTCTGTTCTGGGGTTGGTGAGGAGTAAGACAGGGTATAAAGGTCTGTTCTGGGGTTGGTGAGTTTGGAGTAAGACAGGGTATTAAAGGTCTGTTCTGGGGTTGGTGAGGAGTAAGACAGGGTATAAAGGTCTGTTCTGGGGTTGGTGAGTTTGGAGTAAGACAGGGTATAAAGGTATGTTCTGGGGTTGGTGAGGAGTAAGACAGGGTATAAAGGTCTGTTCTGGGGTTGGTGAGGAGTAAGACAGGGTATAAAGGTCTGTTCTGGGGTTGGTGAGGAGTAAGACAGGGTATAAAGGTCTGTTCTGGGGTTGGTGAGGAGTAAGACAGGGTATAAAGGTCTGTTCTGGGGTTGGTGAGGAGTAAGACAGGGTATAAAGGTCTGTTCTGGGTGTTGGTGAGGAGTAAGACAGGGTATAAAGGTCTGTTCTGGGGTTGGTGAGGAGTAAGACACGGTATAAAGGTCTGTTCTGGGGTTGGTGAGGAGTAAGACAGAGTATAAAGGTCTGTTCTGGGGTTGGTGAGGAGTAAGACAGGGTATAAAGGTCTGTTCTGGGGTTGGTGAGGAGTAAGACAGGGTATAAAGGTC
This sequence comes from Salvelinus fontinalis, assembly GCF_029448725.1. NCBI lineage: Eukaryota > Metazoa > Chordata > Actinopteri > Salmoniformes > Salmonidae > Salvelinus > Salvelinus fontinalis. The sequence goes on along the minus strand of NC_074701.1, from coordinate 34,432,049 downwards.
TGTTCTGGGGTTGGTGAGGAGTAAGACAGGGTATAAAGGTCTGTTCTGGGGTTGGTGAGGAGTAAGACGGGGTATAAAGGTCTGTTCTGGGTGTTGGTGAGTTTGGAGTAAGACAGGGTATAAAGGTCTGTTCTGGGGTTGGTGAGGAGTAAGACAGGGTATTAAAGGTCTGTTCTGGGGTTGGTGAGGAGTAAGACAGGGTATAAAGGTCTGTTCTGGGGTTGGTGAGGAGTAAGACAGGGTATTAAAGGTCTGTTCTGGGGTTGGTGAGGAGTAAGACAGGGTATAAAGGTCTGTTCCTGGGTTGGTGAGGAGTAAGACAGGGTATAAAGGTCTGTTCTGGGGTTGGTGAGTTTGGAGTAAGACAGGGTATAAAGGTCTGTTCTGGGGTTGGTGAGGAGTAAGACAGGGTATAAAGGTCTGTTCTGGGGTTGGTGAGTTTGGAGTAAGACAGGGTATTAAAGGTCTGTTCTGGGGTTGGTGAGGAGTAAGACAGGGTATAAAGGTCTGTTCTGGGGTTGGTGAGTTTGGAGTAAGACAGGGTATAAAGGTCTGTTCTGGGGTTGGTGAGGAGTAAGACAGGGTATAAAGGTCTGTTCTGGGGTTGGTGAGGAGTAAGACAGGGTATAAAGGTCTGTTCTGGGGTTGGTGAGTTTGGAGTAAGACAGGGTATTAAAGGTCTGTTCTGGGGTTGGTGAGGAGTAAGACAGGGTATAAAGGTCTGTTCTGGGGTTGGTGAGTTTGGAGTAAGACAGGGTATAAAGGTATGTTCTGGGGTTGGTGAGGAGTAAGACAGGGTATAAAGGTCTGTTCTGGGGTTGGTGAGGAGTAAGACAGGGTATAAAGGTCTGTTCTGGGGTTGGTGAGGAGTAAGACAGGGTATAAAGGTCTGTTCTGGGGTTGGTGAGGAGTAAGACAGGGTATTAAAGGTCTGTTCTGGGGTTGGTGAGGAGTAAGACAGGGTATAAAGGTCTGTTCTGGGGTTGGTGAGGAGTAAGACAGGGTATAAAGGTCTGTTCTGAGGTTGGTGAGTTTGGAGTAAGACAGGGTATAAAGGTCTGTTCTGAGGTTTGTGAGTTTGGAGTAAGACAGGGTATAAAGGTCTGTTCTGGGGTTGGTGAGGAGTAAGACAGGGTATAAAGGTCTGTTCTGGGGTTGGTGAGTTTGGAGTAAGACAGGGTATAAAGGTCTGTTCTGGGGTTGGTGAGTTTGGAGTAAGACAGGGTATAAAGGTCTGTTCTGGGGTTGGTGAGGAGTAAGACACGGTATAAAGGTCTGTTCTGGGGTTGGTGAGTTTGGAGTAAGACAGGGTATAAAGGTCTGTTCTGGGGTTGGTGAGGAGTAAGACACGGTATAAATGTCTGTTCTGGGGTTGGTGAGGAGTAAGACAGGGTATAAAGGTCTGTTCTGGGGTTGGTGAGGAGTAAGACAGGGTATAAAGGTCTGTTCTGGGTGTTGGTGAGGAGTAAGACAGGGTATAAAGGTCTGTTCTGGGGTTGGTGAGGAGTAAGACACGGTATAAAGGTCTGTTCTGGGGTTGGTGAGGAGTAAGACAGGGTATAAAGGTCTGTTCTGGGGTTGGTGAGGAGTAAGACAGGGTATAAAGGTCTGTTCTGGGGTTGGTGAGGAGTAAGACAGGGTATAAAGGTCTGTTCTGGGGTTGGTGAGGAGTAAGACAGGGTATAAAGGTCTGTTCTGGGGTTGGTGAGGAGTAAGACAGGGTATAAAGGTCTGTTCTGGGTGTTGGTGAGTTTGGAGTAAGACAGGGTATAAAGGTCTGTTCTGGGGTTGGTGAGGAGTAAGACAGGGTATTAAAGGTCTGTTCTGGGGTTGGTGAGGAGTAAGACAGGGTATAAAGGTCTGTTCTGGGGTTGGTGAGTTTGGAGTAAGACAGGGTATAAAGGTATGTTCTGGGGTTGGTGAGGAGTAAGACAGGGTATAAAGGTCTGTTCTGGGGTTGGTGAGGAGTAACACAGGGTATAAAGGTCTGTTCTGGGGTTGGTGAGTTTGGAGTAAGACAGGGTATAAAGGTCTGTTCTGGGGTTGGTGAGGAGTAAGACACGGTATAAAGGTCTGTTCTGGGGTTGGTGAGGAGTAAGACAGGGTATAAAGGTCTGTTCTGGGGTTGGTGAGGAGTAAGACAGGGTATAAAGGTCTGTTCTGGGGTTGGTGAGGAGTAAGACAGGGTATAAAGGTCTGTTCTGGGGTTGGTGAGGAGTAAGACAGGGTATAAAGGTCTGTTCTGGGGTTGGTGAGGAGTAAGACAGGGTATAAAGGTCTGTTCTGGGTGTTGGTGAGTTTGGAGTAAGACAGGGTATAAAGGTCTGTTCTGGGGTTGGTGAGGAGTAAGACAGGGTATAAAGGTCTGTTCTGGGGTTGGTGAGTTTGGAGTAAGACAGGGTATAAAGGTCTGTTCTGGGGTTGGTGAGGAGTAAGACAGGGTATAAAGGTCTGTTCTGGGGTTGGTGAGTTTGGAGTAAGACAGGGTATTAAAGGTCTGTTCTGGGGTTGGTGAGGAGTAAGACAGGGTATAAAGGTCTGTTCTGGGGTTGGTGAGTTTGGAGTAAGACAGGGTATTAAAGGTCTGTTCTGGGGTTGGTGAGTTTGGAGTAAGACAGGGTATAAAGGTCTGTTCTGGGGTTGGTGAGGAGTAAGACAGGGTATAAAGGTCTGTTCTGGGGTTGGTGAGTTTGGAGTAAGACAGGGTATAAAGGTCTGTTCTGGGGTTGGTGAGGAGTAAGACAGGGTATAAAGGTCTGTTCTGGGGTTGGTGAGTTTGGAGTAAGACAGGGTATTAAAGGTCTGTTCTGGGGTTGGTGAGTTTGGAGTAAGACAGGGTATTAAAGGTCTGTTCTGAGGTTGGTGAGTTTGGAGTAAGACAGGGTATAAAGGTCTGTTCTGGGGTTGGTGAGGAGTAAGACAGGGTATAAAGGTCTGTTCTGGGGTTGGTGAGTTTGGAGTAAGACAGGGTATAAAGGTCTGTTCTGGGGTTGGTGAGGAGTAAGACAGGGTATAAAGGTCTGTTCTGGGGTTGGTGAGTTTGGAGTAAGACAGGGTATTAAAGGTCTGTTCTGGGGTTGGTGAGTTTGGAGTAAGACAGGGTATTAAAGGTCTGTTCTGAGGTTGGTGAGTTTGGAGTAAGACAGGGTATAAAGGTCTGTTCTGGGGTTGGTGAGGAGTAAGACAGGGTATAAAGGTCTGTTCTGGGGTTGGTGAGGAGTAAGACAGGGTATAAAGGTCTGTTCTGGGGTTGGTGAGTTTGGAGTAAGACAGGGTATATAGGTCTGTTCTGGGGTTGGTGAGTTTGGAGTAAGACAGGGTATAAAGGTCTGTTCTGGGGTTGGTGAGGAGTAAGACAGGGTATAAAGGTCTGTTCTGGGGTTGGTGAGGAGTAAGACAGGGTATAAAGGTCTGTTCTGGGGTTGGTGAGTTTGGAGTAAGACAGGGTATAAAGGTCTGTTCTGGGGTTGGTGAGGAGTAAGACAGGGTATAAAGGTCTGTTCTGGGGTTGGTGAGGAGTAAGACAGTGTATAAAGGTCTGTTCTGGGGTTGGTGAGGAGTAAGACAGGGTATAAAGGTCTGTTCTTGGGTTGGTGAGGAGTAAGACAGGGTATAAAGGTCTGTTCTGAGGTTGGTGAGTTTGGAGTAAGACAGGGTATAAAGGTCTGTTCTGGGGTTGGTGAGGAGTAAGACAGGGTATAAAGGTCTGTTCTGAGGTTGGTGAGTTTGGAGTAAGACAGGGTATAAAGGTCTGTTCTGGGGTTGGTGAGGAGTAAGACAGGGTATAAAGGTCTGTTCTGGGGTTGGTGAGGAGTAAGACAGGGTATAAAGGTCTGTTCTGGGGTTGGTGAGTTTGGAGTAAGACAGGGTATAAAGGTCTGTTCTGGGGTTGGTGAGGAGTAAGACAGGGTATAAAGGTCTGTTCTGGGGTTGGTGAGGAGTAAGACAGGGTATAAAGGTCTGTTCTGGGGTTGGTGAGGAGTAAGACAGGGTATAAAGGTCTGTTCTGGGGTTGGTGAGTTTGGAGTAAGACAGGGTATTAAAGGTCTGTTCTGGGGTTGGTGGGGAGTAAGACAGGGTATAAAGGTCTGTTCTGGGGTTGGTGAGTTTGGAGTAAGACAGGGTAATAAGGTCTGTTCTGGGGTTGGTGAGTTTGGAGTAAGACAGGGTATAAAGGTCTGTTCTGGGGTTGGTGAGGAGTAAGACAGGGTATAAAGGTCTGTTCTGGGGTTGGTGAGGAGTAAGACAGGGTATAAAGGTATGTTCTGAGGTTGGTGAGTTTGGAGTAAGACAGGGTATAAAGGTCTGTTCTGGGGTTGGTGAGGAGTAAGACAGGGTATAAAGGTCTGTTCTGGGGTTGGTGAGGAGTAAGACAGGGTATAAAGGTCTGTTCTGGGGTTGGTGAGGAGTAAGACAGGGTATAAAGGTCTGTTCTGGGGTTGGTGAGTTTGGAGTAAGACAGGGTATAAAGGTCTGTTCTGGGGTTGGTGAGTTTGGAGTAAGACAGGGTATTAAAGGTCTGTTCTGGGGTTGGTGAGGAGTAAGACAGGGTATAAAGGTCTGTTCTGGGGTTGGTGAGTTTGGAGTAAGACAGGGTATATAGGTCTGTTCTGGGGTTGGTGAGTTTGGAGTAAGACAGGGTATAAAGGTCTGTTCTGGGGTTGGTGAGGAGTAAGACAGGGTATAAAGGTCTGTTCTGGGGTTGGTGAGTTAGGAGTAAGACAGGGTATAAAGGTCTGTTCTGGGGTTGGTGAGTTTGGAGTAAGACAGGGTATATAGGTCTGTTCTGGGGTTGGTGAGTTTGGAGTAAGACAGGGTATAAAGGTCTGTTCTGGTGCTGTAGACTGAGTGTTGGCTCTGTCTCTCTACCTTTACCCTCCACAGACAACACATCCTTCTCCAAAAAATAAGAGAGAGAAAGAGAAAGCGGAGGGGTTGGGGGCGAGAGAAAATGAGATAATTAAAAGGAGAGAGAGAGAGAGAGAGAGAGAGAGAGAGAGAGAGAGAGAGAGAGAGAGAGAGAGAGAGAGAGAGAGAGAGAGAGAGAGAGAGAGAGAGAGAGAGAGAGAGAG
>NC_074701.1:34396977-34416977 GCF_029448725.1 Salvelinus fontinalis | reverse complement strand
GTAGTGTCCAGAGCATGGAGGCGCTACCAGGAGACAGGCCAGTACATCAGGAGACGTGGAGGAGGCCGTAGGAGGGCAACAACCCAGCAGCAGGACCGCTACCTCCGCCTTTGTGCAAGGAGGTGCACTGCCAGTGCCCTGCAAAATGACCTCCAGCAGGCCACAAATGTGCATGTCTGCTCAAACGGTCAGAAACAGACTCCATGAGGGTGGTATGAGGGCCCGACGTCCACAGGTGGGGGTTGTGCTTACAGCCCAACACCGTGCAGGACGTTTGGCATTTGCCAGAGAACACCAAGATTGGAAAATTCGCCACTGGCGCCCTGTGTTCTTCACAGATGAAAGCAGGTTCACACTGAGCACATGTGACAGACGTGACAGAGTCTGGAGATGCCGTGGAGAACGTTCTGCTGCCTGCAACATCCTCCAGCATGACCGGTTTGGCGATGGGTCAGTCATGGTGTGGGGCGGCATTTCTTTGTGGGGCCGCACAGCCATCCATGTGCTCGCCAGAGGTAGCCTGACTGCCATTAGGTACCGAGATGAGATCTTCAGACCCCTTGTGAGACCATATGCTGACACATGCACATTTGTGTCCTGCTGGAGGTCATTTTGCAGTGCTCTGGCAGTGCACCTCCTTGCACAAAGGCGGAGGTAGCGGTCCTGCTGCTGGGTTGTTGCCCTCCTACGGCCTCCTCCACGTCTCCTTATGTACTGGCCTGTCTCCTGGTAGCGCCTCCATGCTCTGGACACTACGCTGACAGACACAGCAAACCTTTTTGCCACAGCTCGCATTGATGTGCCATCCTGGATGAACTGCACTACCTGAGCCACTTGTGTGGGTTGTAGACTCCGTCTCATGCTACCACTAGAGTGAGAGCACCGCCAGCATTCAAAAGTGACCAAAACATCAGCCAGGAAGCATAGGAACTGAGAAGTGGTCTGTGGTCACCACCTGCAGAATCACTCCTTTTTTTGGGGGTGTCTTGCTAATTGCCTATAATTTCCACCTTTTGTCTATTCCATTTGCACAACAGCATGTGAAATTTATTGTCAATCAGTGTTGCTTCCTAAGTGGACAGTTTGATTTCACAGAAGTGTGATTGACTTGGAGTTACATTGTGTTGTTTAAGTGTTCCCTTTATTTTTTTGAGCAGTGTAGATAACATCATCACAAAAAGAAACCATGTCAAACACAGTGGTTAAAGCCATGTCAAACACAGTGGTTAAAGCCATGTCAAACACAGTGGTTAAAGCCATGTCAAACACAGTGGATAAAACCATGTCAAACACAGTGGTTAAAACCATGTCAAACACAGTGGTTAAAGCCATGTCAAACACAGTGGTTAAAACCATGTCAAACACAGTGGTTAAAGCCATGTCAAACACAGTGGTTAAAGCCATGTCAAATCAAACACAGTGGTTAAAGCCATGTCAAACACAGTGGTTAAAGCCATGTCAAACACAGTGGTTAAAACCATGTCAAACACAGTGGTTAAAGCCATGTCAAACACAGTGGTTAAAACCATGTCAAACACAGTGGTTAAAGCCATGTCAAACACAGTGGTTAAAACCATGTCAAACACAGTGGTTAAAGCCATGTCAAACACAGTGGATAAAACCATGTCAAACACAGTGGTTAAAGCCATGTCAAACACAGTGGATAAAGCCATGTCAAACACAGTGGTTAAAACCATGTCAAACACAGTGGTTAAAGCCATGTCAAACACAGTGGTTAAAGCCATGTCAAACACAGTGGTTAAAACCATGTCAAACACAGTGGTTAAAGCCATGTCAAACACAGTGGTTAAAGCCATGTCAAACACAGTGGTTAAAGCCATGTCAAATCAAACACAGTGGTTAAAGCCATGTCAAACACAGTGGTTGAAGCCATGTCAAACACAGTGGTTAAAGCCATGTCAAACACAGTGGTTAAAGCCATGTCAAACACAGTGGTTAAAACCATGTCAAACACAGTGGTTAAAACCATGTCAAACACAGTGGTTAAAGCCATGTCAAACACAGTGGTTAAAACCATGTCAAACACAGTGGATAAAGCCATGTCAAACACAGTGGTTAAAACCATGTCAAACACAGTGGTTAAAGCCATGTCAAACACAGTGGTTAAAGCCATGTCAAACACAGTGGTTAAAACCATGTCAAACACAGTGGTTAAAGCCATGTCAAACACAGTGGTTAAAGCCATGTCAAACACAGTGGTTAAAGCCATGTCAAATCAAACACAGTGGTTAAAGCCATGTCAAACACAGTGGTTGAAGCCATGTCAAACACAGTGGTTAAAGCCATGTCAAACACAGTGGTTAAAGCCATGTCAAACACAGTGGTTAAAACCATGTCAAACACAGTGGTTAAAACCATGTCAAACACAGTGGTTAAAGCCATGTCAAACACAGTGGTTAAAACCATGTCAAACACAGTGGATAAAACCATGTCAAACACAGTGGTTAAAGCCATGTCAAACACAGTGGTTAAAACCATGTCAAACACAGTGGCTAAAGCCATGTCAAATCAAACACAGTGGTTAAAGCCATGTCAAATCAAACACAGTGGTTAAAACCATGTCAAACACAGTGGTTAAAACCATGTCAAACACAGTGGTTAAAACCGTGTCAAACACAGTGGTTAAAACCATGTCAAATCAAACACAGTGGTTAAAACCATGTCAAACACAGTTGTTAAAACCATGTCAAATCAAACACAGTGGTTAAAACCATGTAAAACACAGTGGTTAAAACCATGTCAAACACAGTGGTTAAAACCATGTCAAACACAGTGGTTAAAACCATGTCAAACACAGTGGTTAAAGCCATGTCAAATCAAACACAGTGGTTAAAGCCATGTCAAACACAGTGGTTAAAACCATGTCAAACACAGTGGTTAAAGCCATGTCAAACACAGTGGTTAAAACCATGTCAAACACAGTGGTTAAAACCATGTCAAACACAGTGGTTAAAGCCATGTCAAATCAAACACAGTGGTTAAAGCCATGTCAAACACAGTGGTTAAAACCATGTCAAACACAGTGGTTAAAGCCATGTCAAACACAGTGGTTAAAGCCATGTCAAACACAGTGGATAAAACCATGTCAAACACAGTGGATAAAACCATGTCAAACACAGTGGATAAAACCATGTCAAATCAAACACAGTGGTTAAAACCATGTCAAACACAGTGGTTAAAGCCATGTCAAACACAGTGGTTAAAACCATGTCAAACACAGTGGTTAAAGCCATGTCAAACACAGTGGTTAAAGCCACGTCAAACACAGTGGTTAAAACCACGTCAAACACAGTGGTTAAAACCATGTCAAATCAAACACAGTGGTTAAAAACATGTCAAATCAAACACAGTGGATAAAACCATGTCAAACATAGTGGTTAAAACCATGTCAAACACAGTGGATAAAGCCATGTCAAACACAGTGGTTAAAGCCATGTCAAACACAGTGGTTAAAGTCATGTCAAACACAGTGGTTAAAACCATGTCAAACACAGTGGTTAAAGCCATGTCAAACACAGTGGTTAAAGCCATGTCAAACACAGTGGTTAAAGCCATGTCAAACACAGTGGTTAAAGCCATGTCAAACACAGCGGTTAAAGCCATGTCAAATCAAACACAGTGGATAAAGTCATGTCAAACAGTGGTTAAAACCATGTCAAATCAAACACAGTGGTAAAGTCATGTCAAACACAGTGGTTAAAGCCATGTCAAATCAAACACAGTGGTTAAAACCATGTCAAATCAAACAAGTGGATAAAACCATGTCAAACACAGTGGTTAAAACCATGTCAAATCAAACACAGTGGTTAAAACCATGTCAAATCAAACACAGTGGATAAAACCATGTCAAACACAGTGGTTAAAACCATGTCAAACACAGTGGATAAAGCCATGTCGAATCAAACACAGTGGTTAAAGTCATGTCAAACACAGTGGTTAAAACCATGTCAAACACAGTGGTTAAAACCATGTCAAACACAGTGGATAAAGCCATGTCAAACACAGTGGCTAAAACCATGTCAAACACAGTGGTTAAAGCCATGTCAAACACAGTGGTTAAAACCATGTCAAACACAGTGGTTAAAGCCATGTCAAACACAGTGGTTAAAACCATGTCAAACACAGTGGATAAAGCCATGTCAAACACAGTGGTTAAAACCATGTCAAACACAGTGGTTAAAGCCATGTCAAACACAGTGGTTAAAGCCATGTCAAACACAGTGGTTAAAGCCATGTCAAACACAGTGGATAAAACCATGTCAAACACAGTGGTTAAAACCATGTCAAACACAGTGGTTAAAGCCATGTCAAACACAGTGGTTAAAACCATGTCAAACACAGTGGTTAAAGCCATGTCAAACACAGTGGTTAAAGCCATGTCAAATCAAACACAGTGGTTAAAGCCATGTCAAACACAGTGGTTAAAGCCATGTCAAACACAGTGGTTAAAACCATGTCAAACACAGTGGTTAAAGCCATGTCAAACACAGTGGTTAAAACCATGTCAAACACAGTGGTTAAAGCCATGTCAAACACAGTGGTTAAAACCATGTCAAACACAGTGGTTAAAGCCATGTCAAACACAGTGGATAAAACCATGTCAAACACAGTGGTTAAAGCCATGTCAAACACAGTGGATAAAGCCATGTCAAACACAGTGGTTAAAACCATGTCAAACACAGTGGTTAAAGCCATGTCAAACACAGTGGTTAAAGCCATGTCAAACACAATGGTTAAAACCATGTCAAACACAGTGGTTAAAGCCATGTCAAACACAGTGGTTAAAGCCATGTCAAACACAGTGGTTAAAGCCATGTCAAATCAAACACAGTGGTTAAAGCCATGTCAAACACAGTGGTTGAAGCCATGTCAAACACAGTGGTTAAAGCCATGTCAAACACAGTGGTTAAAGCCATGTCAAACACAGTGGTTAAAACCATGTCAAACACAGTGGTTAAAACCATGTCAAACACAGTGGTTAAAGCCATGTCAAACACAGTGGTTAAAACCATGTCAAACACAGTGGATAAAGCCATGTCAAACACAGTGGTTAAAACCATGTCAAACACAGTGGTTAAAGCCATGTCAAACACAGTGGTTAAAGCCATGTCAAACACAGTGGTTAAAACCATGTCAAACACAGTGGTTAAAGCCATGTCAAACACAGTGGTTAAAGCCATGTCAAACACAGTGGTTAAAGCCATGTCAAATCAAACACAGTGGTTAAAGCCATGTCAAACACAGTGGTTGAAGCCATGTCAAACACAGTGGTTAAAGCCATGTCAAACACAGTGGTTAAAGCCATGTCAAACACAGTGGTTAAAACCATGTCAAACACAGTGGTTAAAACCATGTCAAACACAGTGGTTAAAGCCATGTCAAACACAGTGGTTAAAACCATGTCAAACACAGTGGATAAAACCATGTCAAACACAGTGGTTAAAGCCATGTCAAACACAGTGGTTAAAACCATGTCAAACACAGTGGCTAAAGCCATGTCAAATCAAACACAGTGGTTAAAGCCATGTCAAATCAAACACAGTGGTTAAAACCATGTCAAACACAGTGGTTAAAACCATGTCAAACACAGTGGTTAAAACCGTGTCAAACACAGTGGTTAAAACCATGTCAAATCAAACACAGTGGTTAAAACCATGTCAAACACAGTTGTTAAAACCATGTCAAATCAAACACAGTGGTTAAAACCATGTAAAACACAGTGGTTAAAACCATGTCAAACACAGTGGTTAAAACCATGTCAAACACAGTGGTTAAAGCCATGTCAAACACAGTGGTTAAAACCATGTCAAACACAGTGGATAAAGCCATGTCAAACACAGTGGTTAAAACCATGTCAAACACAGTGGTTAAAGCCATGTCAAACACAGTGGTTAAAGCCATGTCAAACACAGTGGTTAAAGCCATGTCAAACACAGTGGATAAAACCATGTCAAACACAGTGGTTAAAACCATGTCAAACACAGTGGTTAAAGCCATGTCAAACACAGTGGTTAAAACCATGTCAAACACAGTGGTTAAAGCCATGTCAAACACAGTGGTTAAAGCCATGTCAAATCAAACACAGTGGTTAAAGCCATGTCAAACACAGTGGTTAAAGCCATGTCAAACACAGTGGTTAAAACCATGTCAAACACAGTGGTTAAAGCCATGTCAAACACAGTGGTTAAAACCATGTCAAACACAGTGGTTAAAGCCATGTCAAACACAGTGGTTAAAACCATGTCAAACACAGTGGTTAAAGCCATGTCAAACACAGTGGATAAAACCATGTCAAACACAGTGGTTAAAGCCATGTCAAACACAGTGGATAAAGCCATGTCAAACACAGTGGTTAAAACCATGTCAAACACAGTGGTTAAAGCCATGTCAAACACAGTGGTTAAAGCCATGTCAAACACAATGGTTAAAACCATGTCAAACACAGTGGTTAAAGCCATGTCAAACACAGTGGTTAAAGCCATGTCAAACACAGTGGTTAAAGCCATGTCAAATCAAACACAGTGGTTAAAGCCATGTCAAACACAGTGGTTGAAGCCATGTCAAACACAGTGGTTAAAGCCATGTCAAACACAGTGGTTAAAGCCATGTCAAACACAGTGGTTAAAACCATGTCAAACACAGTGGTTAAAACCATGTCAAACACAGTGGTTAAAGCCATGTCAAACACAGTGGTTAAAACCATGTCAAACACAGTGGATAAAGCCATGTCAAACACAGTGGTTAAAACCATGTCAAACACAGTGGTTAAAGCCATGTCAAACACAGTGGTTAAAGCCATGTCAAACACAGTGGTTAAAACCATGTCAAACACAGTGGTTAAAGCCATGTCAAACACAGTGGTTAAAGCCATGTCAAACACAGTGGTTAAAGCCATGTCAAATCAAACACAGTGGTTAAAGCCATGTCAAACACAGTGGTTGAAGCCATGTCAAACACAGTGGTTAAAGCCATGTCAAACACAGTGGTTAAAGCCATGTCAAACACAGTGGTTAAAACCATGTCAAACACAGTGGTTAAAACCATGTCAAACACAGTGGTTAAAGCCATGTCAAACACAGTGGTTAAAACCATGTCAAACACAGTGGATAAAACCATGTCAAACACAGTGGTTAAAGCCATGTCAAACACAGTGGTTAAAACCATGTCAAACACAGTGGCTAAAGCCATGTCAAATCAAACACAGTGGTTAAAGCCATGTCAAATCAAACACAGTGGTTAAAACCATGTCAAACACAGTGGTTAAAACCATGTCAAACACAGTGGTTAAAACCGTGTCAAACACAGTGGTTAAAACCATGTCAAATCAAACACAGTGGTTAAAACCATGTCAAACACAGTTGTTAAAACCATGTCAAATCAAACACAGTGGTTAAAACCATGTAAAACACAGTGGTTAAAACCATGTCAAACACAGTGGTTAAAACCATGTCAAACACAGTGGTTAAAACCATGTCAAACACAGTGGTTAAAGCCATGTCAAATCAAACACAGTGGTTAAAGCCATGTCAAACACAGTGGTTAAAACCATGTCAAACACAGTGGTTAAAGCCATGTCAAACACAGTGGTTAAAGCCATGTCAAACACAGTGGATAAAACCATGTCAAATCAAACACAGTGGTTAAAGCCATGTCAAACACAGTGGATAAAACCATGTCAAACACAGTGGATAAAACCATGTCAAACACAGTGGATAAAACCATGTCAAATCAAACACAGTGGTTAAAACCATGTCAAACACAGTGGTTAAAGCCATGTCAAACACAGTGGTTAAAACCATGTCAAACACAGTGGTTAAAGCCATGTCAAACACAGTGGTTAAAACCATGTCAAATCAAACACAGTGGTTAAAACCATGTCAAATCAAACACAGTGGATAAAACCATGTCAAACATAGTGGTTAAAACCATGTCAAACACAGTGGATAAAGCCATGTCAAACACAGTGGTTAAAGCCATGTCAAACACAGTGGTTAAAGTCATGTCAAACACAGTGGTTAAAACCATGTCAAACACAGTGGTTAAAGCCATGTCAAACACAGTGGTTAAAGCCATGTCAAACACAGTGGTTAAAGCCATGTCAAACACAGTGGTTAAAGCCATGTCAAACACAGCGGTTAAAGCCATGTCAAATCAAACACAGTGGATAAAGTCATGTCAAACAGTGGTTAAAACCATGTCAAATCAAACACAGTGGTTAAAGTCATGTCAAACACAGTGGTTAAAGCCATGTCAAATCAAACACAGTGGTTAAAACCATGTCAAATCAAACAAGTGGATAAAACCATGTCAAACACAGTGGTTAAAACCATGTCAAACACAGTGGATAAAGCCATGTCGAATCAAACACAGTGGTTAAAGTCATGTCAAACACAGTGGTTAAAACCATGTCAAACACAGTGGTTAAAACCATGTCAAACACAGTGGATAAAGCCATGTCAAACACAGTGGCTAAAACCATGTCAAACACAGTGGTTAAAGCCATGTCAAACACAGTGGTTAAAACCATGTCAAACACAGTGGTTAAAGCCATGTCAAACACAGTGGTTAAAACCATGTCAAACACAGTGGATAAAGCCATGTCAAACACAGTGGTTAAAACCATGTCAAACACAGTGGATAAAACCATGTCAAACACAGTGGTTAAAACCATGTCAAACACAGTGGTTAAAGCCATGTCAAACACAGTGGTTAAAACCATGTCAAACACAGTGGTTAAAGCCATGTCAAACACAGTGGATAAAACCATGTCAAATCAAACACAGTGGTTAAAGCCATGTCAAACACAGTGGTTAAAGCCATGTCAAACACAGTGGATAAAGCCATGTCAAACACAGTGGTTAAAGCCATGTCAAACACAGTGGTTAAAGCCATGTCAAACACAGTGGTTAAAGCCATGTCAAACACAGTGGTTAAAGCCATGTCAAACACAGTGGTTAAAGCCATGTCAAACACAGTGGTTAAAGCCATGTCAAACACAGTGGTTAAAACCATGTCAAACACAGTGGTTAAAGCCATGTCAAACACAGTGGATAAAACCATGTCAAATCAAACACAGTGGTTAAAGCCATGTCAAATCAAACACAGTGGTTAAAACCATGTCAAACACAGTGGTTAAAGCCATGTCAAACACAGTGGTTAAAGCCATGTCAAACACAGTGGTTAAAGCCATGTCAAACACAGTGGTTAAAGCCATGTCAAACACAGTGGTTAAAGCCATTTCAAATCAAACACAGTGGTTAAAACCATGTCAAACACAGTGGTTAAAACCATGTCAAACACAGTGGTTAAAGCCATGTCAAACAAACACAGAGGTTAAAACCATGTCAAACACAGTGGTTAAAACCATGTCAAACACAGTGGTTAAAGCCATGTCAAACACAGTGGCTAAAGCCATGTCAAACACAGTGGTTAAAGCCATGTCAAACAAACACACAGGTTAAAACCATGTCAAACACAGTGGTTAAAACCATGTCAAACACAGTGGTTAATGCCATGTCAAATCAAACACAGTGGTTAAAGCCATGTCAAACACAGTGGATAAAACCATGTCAAACACAGTTTTTAAAACCATGTCAAACACAGTGGATAAAGCCATGTCAAACACAGTGGTTAAAGCCATTTCAAATCAAACACAGTGGTTAAAGCCATGTCAAACACAGTGGATAAAACCATGTCAAACACAGTGGTTAAAACCATGTCAAACACAGTGGTTAAAACCATGTCAAACACAGTGGATAAAACCATGTCAAACACAGTGGTTAAAGCCATGTCAAACACAGTGGTTAAAGCCATGTCAAACACAGTGGTTAAAGCCATGTCAAGCACAGTGGTTAAAACCATGTCAAACACAGTGGTTAAAGCCATGTCAAACACAGTGGATAAAACCATGTCAAATCAAACACAGTGGTTAAAGCCATGTCAAATCAAACACAGTGGTTAAAACCATGTCAAACACAGTGGTTAAAGCCATGTCAAACACAGTGGTTAAAGCCATGTCAAACACAGTGGTTAAAGCCATGTCAAACACAGTGGTTAAAGCCATGTCAAACACAGTGGTTAAAGCCATTTCAAATCAAACACAGTGGTTAAAACCATTTCAAATCAAACACAGTGGTTAAAACCATGTCAAACACAGTGGTTAAAACCATGTCAAACACAGTGGTTAAAGCCATGTCAAACAAACACAGAGGTTAAAACCATGTCAAACACAGTGGTTAAAGCCATGTCAAACACAGTGGTTAAAGCCATGTCAAACACAGTGGTTAAAGCCATGTCAAACACAGTGGTTAAAGCCATGTCAAACATAGTGGTTAAAGCCATTTCAAATCAAACACAGTGGTTAAAACCATGTCAAACACAGTGGTTAAAACCATGTCAAACACAGTGGTTAAAGCCATGTCAAACAAACACAGAGGTTAAAACCATGTCAAACACAGTGGTTAAAACCATGTCAAACACAGTGGTTAAAGCCATGTCAAACACAGTGGTTAAAGCCATGTCAAACACAGTGGTTAAAGCCATGTCAAACAAACACAGAGGTTAAAACCATGTCAAACACAGTGGTTAAAACCATGTCAAACACAGTGGTTAATGCCATGTCAAATCAAACACAGTGGTTAAAGCCATGTCAAACACAGTGGATAAAACCATGTCAAACACAGTGGTTAAAACCATGTCAAACACAGTGGATAAAGCCATGTCAAACACAGTGGTTAAAGCCATTTCAAATCAAACACAGTGGTTAAAGCCATGTCAAACACAGTGGATAAAACCATGTCAAACACAGTGGTTAAAACCATGTCAAACACAGTGGTTAAAACCATGTCAAACACAGTGGATAAAACCATGTCAAACACAGTGGATAAAGCCATGTCAAACACAGTGGTTAAAACCATGTCAAACACAGTGGATAAAGCCATTTCAAATCAAACACAGTGGTTAAAGCCATGTCAAATCAAACACAGTGGATAAAACCATGTCAAACACAGTGGTTAAAACCATGTCAAACACAGTGGTTAAAGCCATTTCAAATCAAACACAGTGGTTAAAACCATGTCAAACACAGTGGATAAAACCATGTCAAACACAGTGGATAAAACCATGTCAAACACAGTGGATAAAACCATGTCAAACACAGTGGATAAAACCATGTCAAACACAGTGGATAAAGCCATGTCAAACACAGTGGTTAATGCCATGTCAAATCAAACACAGTGGTTAAAGCCATGTCAAACACAGTGGATAAAACCATGTCAAACACAGTGGTTAAAACCATGTCAAACACAGTGGATAAAGCCATGTCAAACACAGTGGATAAAGCCATGTCAAACACAGTGGATAAAGCCATGTCAAACACAGTGGATAAAGCCATGTCAAACACAGTGGTTAAAGCCATTTCAAATCAAACACAGTGGTTAAAGCCATGTCAAACACAGTGGATAAAACCATGTCAAACACAGTGGTTAAAACCATGTCAAACACAGTGGTTAAAACCATGTCAAACACAGTGGATAAAACCATGTCAAACACAGTGGATAAAGCCATGTCAAACACAGTGGTTAAAACCATGTCAAACACAGTGGATAAAGCCATTTCAAATCAAACACAGTGGTTAAAGCCATGTCAAATCAAACACAGTGGATAAAACCATGTCAAACACAGTGGTTAAAACCATGTCAAACACAGTGGTTAAAGCCATTTCAAATCAAACACAGTGGTTAAAACCATGTCAAACACAGTGGATAAAACCATGTCAAACACAGTGGATAAAACCATGTCAAACACAGTGGATAAAACCATGTCAAACACAGTGGATAAAACCATGTCAAACACAGTGGATAAAGCCATGTCAAACACAGTGGTTAATGCCATGTCAAATCAAACACAGTGGTTAAAGCCATGTCAAACACAGTGGATAAAACCATGTCAAACACAGTGGTTAAAACCATGTCAAACACAGTGGATAAAGCCATGTCAAACACAGTGGATAAAGCCATGTCAAACACAGTGGATAAAGCCATGTCAAACACAGTGGTTAAAGCCATTTCAAATCAAACACAGTGGTTAAAGCCATGTCAAACACAGTGGATAAAACCATGTCAAACACAGTGGTTAAAACCATGTCAAACACAGTGGTTAAAACCATGTCAAACACAGTGGATAAAACCATGTCAAACACAGTGGATAAAGCCATGTCAAACACAGTGGTTAAAACCATGTCAAACACAGTGGCTAAAGCCATTTCAAATCAAACACAGTGGTTAAAGCCATGTCAAATCAAACACAGTGGATAAAACCATGTCAAACACAGTGGTTAAAACCATGTCAAACACAGTGGTTAAAGCCATTTCAATTCAAACACAGTGGTTAAAGCCATGTCAAACACAGTGGATAAAACCATGTCAAACACAGTGGATAAAACCATGTCAAACACAGTGGATAAAGCCATGTCAAACACAGTGGTTAATGCCATGTCAAATCAAACACAGTGGTTAAAGCCATGTCAAACACAGTGGATAAAACCATGTCAAACACAGTGGTTAAAACCATGTCAAACACAGTGGATAAAGCCATGTCAAACACAGTGGATAAAGCCATGTCAAACACAGTGGATAAAGCCATGTCAAACACAGTGGATAAAACCATGTCAAACACAGTGGATAAAGCCATGTCAAACACAGTGGTTAAAGCCATGTCAAACACAGTGGATAAAGCCATGTCAAACACATTGGTTAAAGCCATGTCAAACACAGTGGATAAAGCCATGTCAAACACAGTGGTTAAAGCCATGTCAAACACAGTGGATAAAGCCATGTCAAACACAGTGGTTAAAACCATGTCAAACACAGCGGTTAAAGCCATGTCAAATCAAACACAGTGGATAAAGTCATGTCAAACAGTGGTTAAAACCATGTCAAATCAAACACAGTGGTTAAAGTCATGTCAAACACAGTGGTTAAAGCCATGTCAAATCAAACACAGTGGTTAAAACCATGTCAAATCAAACAAGTGGATAAAACCATGTCAAACACAGTGGTTAAAACCATGTCAAATCAAACACAGTGGTTAAAACCATGTCAAATCAAACACAGTGGATAAAACCATGTCAAACACAGTGGTTAAAACCATGTCAAACACAGTGGATAAAGCCATGTCGAATCAAACACAGTGGTTAAAGTCATGTCAAACACAGTGGTTAAAACCATGTCAAACACAGTGGTTAAAACCATGTCAAACACAGTGGATAAAGCCATGTCAAACACAGTGGCTAAAACCATGTCAAACACAGTGGTTAAAGCCATGTCAAACACAGTGGTTAAAACCATGTCAAACACAGTGGTTAAAGCCATGTCAAACACAGTGGTTAAAACCATGTCAAACACAGTGGATAAAGCCATGTCAAACACAGTGGTTAAAACCATGTCAAACACAGTGGTTAAAGCCATGTCAAACACAGTGGTTAAAGCCATGTCAAACACAGTGGTTAAAGCCATGTCAAACACAGTGGATAAAACCATGTCAAACACAGTGGTTAAAACCATGTCAAACACAGTGGTTAAAGCCATGTCAAACACAGTGGTTAAAACCATGTCAAACACAGTGGTTAAAGCCATGTCAAACACAGTGGTTAAAGCCATGTCAAATCAAACACAGTGGTTAAAGCCATGTCAAACACAGTGGTTAAAGCCATGTCAAACACAGTGGTTAAAACCATGTCAAACACAGTGGTTAAAGCCATGTCAAACACAGTGGTTAAAACCATGTCAAACACAGTGGTTAAAGCCATGTCAAACACAGTGGTTAAAACCATGTCAAACACAGTGGTTAAAGCCATGTCAAACACAGTGGATAAAACCATGTCAAACACAGTGGTTAAAGCCATGTCAAACACAGTGGATAAAGCCATGTCAAACACAGTGGTTAAAACCATGTCAAACACAGTGGTTAAAGCCATGTCAAACACAGTGGTTAAAGCCATGTCAAACACAATGGTTAAAACCATGTCAAACACAGTGGTTAAAGCCATGTCAAACACAGTGGTTAAAGCCATGTCAAACACAGTGGTTAAAGCCATGTCAAATCAAACACAGTGGTTAAAGCCATGTCAAACACAGTGGTTGAAGCCATGTCAAACACAGTGGTTAAAGCCATGTCAAACACAGTGGTTAAAGCCATGTCAAACACAGTGGTTAAAACCATGTCAAACACAGTGGTTAAAACCATGTCAAACACAGTGGTTAAAGCCATGTCAAACACAGTGGTTAAAACCATGTCAAACACAGTGGATAAAGCCATGTCAAACACAGTGGTTAAAACCATGTCAAACACAGTGGTTAAAGCCATGTCAAACACAGTGGTTAAAGCCATGTCAAACACAGTGGTTAAAACCATGTCAAACACAGTGGTTAAAGCCATGTCAAACACAGTGGTTAAAGCCATGTCAAACACAGTGGTTAAAGCCATGTCAAATCAAACACAGTGGTTAAAGCCATGTCAAACACAGTGGTTGAAGCCATGTCAAACACAGTGGTTAAAGCCATGTCAAACACAGTGGTTAAAGCCATGTCAAACACAGTGGTTAAAACCATGTCAAACACAGTGGTTAAAACCATGTCAAACACAGTGGTTAAAGCCATGTCAAACACAGTGGTTAAAACCATGTCAAACACAGTGGATAAAACCATGTCAAACACAGTGGTTAAAGCCATGTCAAACACAGTGGTTAAAACCATGTCAAACACAGTGGCTAAAGCCATGTCAAATCAAACACAGTGGTTAAAGCCATGTCAAATCAAACACAGTGGTTAAAACCATGTCAAACACAGTGGTTAAAACCATGTCAAACACAGTGGTTAAAACCGTGTCAAACACAGTGGTTAAAACCATGTCAAATCAAACACAGTGGTTAAAACCATGTCAAACACAGTTGTTAAAACCATGTCAAATCAAACACAGTGGTTAAAACCATGTAAAACACAGTGGTTAAAACCATGTCAAACACAGTGGTTAAAACCATGTCAAACACAGTGGTTAAAACCATGTCAAACACAGTGGTTAAAGCCATGTCAAATCAAACACAGTGGTTAAAGCCATGTCAAACACAGTGGTTAAAACCATGTCAAACACAGTGGTTAAAGCCATGTCAAACACAGTGGTTAAAGCCATGTCAAACACAGTGGATAAAACCATGTCAAATCAAACACAGTGGTTAAAGCCATGTCAAACACAGTGGATAAAACCATGTCAAACACAGTGGATAAAACCATGTCAAACACAGTGGATAAAACCATGTCAAATCAAACACAGTGGTTAAAACCATGTCAAACACAGTGGTTAAAGCCATGTCAAACACAGTGGTTAAAACCATGTCAAACACAGTGGTTAAAGCCATGTCAAACACAGTGGTTAAAGCCACGTCAAACACAGTGGTTAAAACCACGTCAAACACAGTGGTTAAAACCATGTCAAATCAAACACAGTGGTTAAAACCATGTCAAATCAAACACAGTGGATAAAACCATGTCAAACATAGTGGTTAAAACCATGTCAAACACAGTGGATAAAGCCATGTCAAACACAGTGGTTAAAGCCATGTCAAACACAGTGGTTAAAGTCATGTCAAACACAGTGGTTAAAACCATGTCAAACACAGTGGTTAAAGCCATGTCAAACACAGTGGTTAAAGCCATGTCAAACACAGTGGTTAAAGCCATGTCAAACACAGTGGTTAAAGCCATGTCAAACACAGCGGTTAAAGCCATGTCAAATCAAACACAGTGGATAAAGTCATGTCAAACAGTGGTTAAAACCATGTCAAATCAAACACAGTGGTTAAAGTCATGTCAAACACAGTGGTTAAAGCCATGTCAAATCAAACACAGTGGTTAAAACCATGTCAAATCAAACAAGTGGATAAAACCATGTCAAACACAGTGGTTAAAACCATGTCAAACACAGTGGATAAAGCCATGTCGAATCAAACACAGTGGTTAAAGTCATGTCAAACACAGTGGTTAAAACCATGTCAAACACAGTGGTTAAAACCATGTCAAACACAGTGGATAAAGCCATGTCAAACACAGTGGCTAAAACCATGTCAAACACAGTGGTTAAAGCCATGTCAAACACAGTGGTTAAAACCATGTCAAACACAGTGGTTAAAGCCATGTCAAACACAGTGGTTAAAACCATGTCAAACACAGTGGATAAAGCCATGTCAAACACAGTGGCTAAAACCATGTCAAACACAGTGGATAAAACCATGTCAAACACAGTGGTTAAAACCATGTCAAACACAGTGGTTAAAGCCATGTCAAACACAGTGGTTAAAACCATGTCAAACACAGTGGATAAAGCCATGTCAAACACAGTGGTTAAAACCATGTCAAACACAGTGGATAAAACCATGTCAAACACAGTGGTTAAAGCCATGTCAAACACAGTGGTTAAAGCCATGTCAAACACAGTGGTTAAAGCCATGTCAAACACAGTGGTTAAAGCCATGTCAAACACAGTGGATAAAGCCATGTCAAACACAGTGGTTAAAGCCATGTCAAACACAGTGGTTAAAGCCATGTCAAACACAGTGGTTAAAGCCATGTCAAACACAGTGGTTAAAGCCATGTCAAACACAGTGGTTAAAGCCATGTCAAACACAGTGGTTAAAGCCATGTCAAACACAGTGGTTAAAACCATGTCAAACACAGTGGTTAAAGCCATGTCAAACACAGTGGATAAAACCATGTCAAATCAAACACAGTGGTTAAAGCCATGTCAAATCAAACACAGTGGTTAAAACCATGTCAAACACAGTGGTTAAAGCCATGTCAAACACAGTGGTTAAAGCCATGTCAAACACAGTGGTTAAAGCCATGTCAAACACAGTGGTTAAAGCCATGTCAAACACAGTGGTTAAAGCCATTTCAAATCAAACACAGTGGTTAAAACCATGTCAAACACAGTGGTTAAAACCATGTCAAACACAGTGGTTAAAGCCATGTCAAACAAACACAGAGGTTAAAACCATGTCAAACACAGTGGTTAAAACCATGTCAAACACAGTGGTTAAAGCCATGTCAAACACAGTGGCTAAAGCCATGTCAAACACAGTGGTTAAAGCCATGTCAAACAAACACACAGGTTAAAACCATGTCAAACACAGTGGTTAAAACCATGTCAAACACAGTGGTTAATGCCATGTCAAATCAAACACAGTGGTTAAAGCCATGTCAAACACAGTGGATAAAACCATGTCAAACACAGTTTTTAAAACCATGTCAAACACAGTGGATAAAGCCATGTCAAACACAGTGGTTAAAGCCATTTCAAATCAAACACAGTGGTTAAAGCCATGTCAAACACAGTGGATAAAACCATGTCAAACACAGTGGTTAAAACCATGTCAAACACAGTGGTTAAAACCATGTCAAACACAGTGGATAAAACCATGTCAAACACAGTGGTTAAAGCCATGTCAAACACAGTGGTTAAAGCCATGTCAAACACAGTGGTTAAAGCCATGTCAAGCACAGTGGTTAAAACCATGTCAAACACAGTGGTTAAAGCCATGTCAAACACAGTGGATAAAACCATGTCAAATCAAACACAGTGGTTAAAGCCATGTCAAATCAAACACAGTGGTTAAAACCATGTCAAACACAGTGGTTAAAGCCATGTCAAACACAGTGGTTAAAGCCATGTCAAACACAGTGGTTAAAGCCATGTCAAACACAGTGGTTAAAGCCATGTCAAACACAGTGGTTAAAGCCATTTCAAATCAAACACAGTGGTTAAAACCATTTCAAATCAAACACAGTGGTTAAAACCATGTCAAACACAGTGGTTAAAACCATGTCAAACACAGTGGTTAAAGCCATGTCAAACAAACACAGAGGTTAAAACCATGTCAAACACAGTGGTTAAAGCCATGTCAAACACAGTGGTTAAAGCCATGTCAAACACAGTGGTTAAAGCCATGTCAAACACAGTGGTTAAAGCCATGTCAAACATAGTGGTTAAAGCCATTTCAAATCAAACACAGTGGTTAAAACCATGTCAAACACAGTGGTTAAAACCATGTCAAACACAGTGGTTAAAGCCATGTCAAACAAACACAGAGGTTAAAACCATGTCAAACACAGTGGTTAAAACCATGTCAAACACAGTGGTTAAAGCCATGTCAAACACAGTGGTTAAAGCCATGTCAAACACAGTGGTTAAAGCCATGTCAAACAAACACAGAGGTTAAAACCATGTCAAACACAGTGGTTAAAACCATGTCAAACACAGTGGTTAATGCCATGTCAAATCAAACACAGTGGTTAAAGCCATGTCAAACACAGTGGATAAAACCATGTCAAACACAGTGGTTAAAACCATGTCAAACACAGTGGATAAAGCCATGTCAAACACAGTGGTTAAAGCCATTTCAAATCAAACACAGTGGTTAAAGCCATGTCAAACACAGTGGATAAAACCATGTCAAACACAGTGGTTAAAACCATGTCAAACACAGTGGTTAAAACCATGTCAAACACAGTGGATAAAACCATGTCAAACACAGTGGATAAAGCCATGTCAAACACAGTGGTTAAAACCATGTCAAACACAGTGGATAAAGCCATTTCAAATCAAACACAGTGGTTAAAGCCATGTCAAATCAAACACAGTGGATAAAACCATGTCAAACACAGTGGTTAAAACCATGTCAAACACAGTGGTTAAAGCCATTTCAAATCAAACACAGTGGTTAAAACCATGTCAAACACAGTGGATAAAACCATGTCAAACACAGTGGATAAAACCATGTCAAACACAGTGGATAAAACCATGTCAAACACAGTGGATAAAACCATGTCAAACACAGTGGATAAAGCCATGTCAAACACAGTGGTTAATGCCATGTCAAATCAAACACAGTGGTTAAAGCCATGTCAAACACAGTGGATAAAACCATGTCAAACACAGTGGTTAAAACCATGTCAAACACAGTGGATAAAGCCATGTCAAACACAGTGGATAAAGCCATGTCAAACACAGTGGATAAAGCCATGTCAAACACAGTGGATAAAGCCATGTCAAACACAGTGGTTAAAGCCATTTCAAATCAAACACAGTGGTTAAAGCCATGTCAAACACAGTGGATAAAACCATGTCAAACACAGTGGTTAAAACCATGTCAAACACAGTGGTTAAAACCATGTCAAACACAGTGGATAAAACCATGTCAAACACAGTGGATAAAGCCATGTCAAACACAGTGGTTAAAACCATGTCAAACACAGTGGATAAAGCCATTTCAAATCAAACACAGTGGTTAAAGCCATGTCAAATCAAACACAGTGGATAAAACCATGTCAAACACAGTGGTTAAAACCATGTCAAACACAGTGGTTAAAGCCATTTCAAATCAAACACAGTGGTTAAAACCATGTCAAACACAGTGGATAAAACCATGTCAAACACAGTGGATAAAACCATGTCAAACACAGTGGATAAAACCATGTCAAACACAGTGGATAAAACCATGTCAAACACAGTGGATAAAGCCATGTCAAACACAGTGGTTAATGCCATGTCAAATCAAACACAGTGGTTAAAGCCATGTCAAACACAGTGGATAAAACCATGTCAAACACAGTGGTTAAAACCATGTCAAACACAGTGGATAAAGCCATGTCAAACACAGTGGATAAAGCCATGTCAAACACAGTGGATAAAGCCATGTCAAACACAGTGGTTAAAGCCATTTCAAATCAAACACAGTGGTTAAAGCCATGTCAAACACAGTGGATAAAACCATGTCAAACACAGTGGTTAAAACCATGTCAAACACAGTGGTTAAAACCATGTCAAACACAGTGGATAAAACCATGTCAAACACAGTGGATAAAGCCATGTCAAACACAGTGGTTAAAACCATGTCAAACACAGTGGCTAAAGCCATTTCAAATCAAACA
>NC_074701.1:34351977-34394477 GCF_029448725.1 Salvelinus fontinalis | reverse complement strand
GAGAGAGAGAGAGAGAGAGAGAGAATTAAGAAGACAGACAGCCATAAAGAGAAAGAGGGAGAACGAGGGAGAGAGAGGACTATAGTCCAGTTTGGCCAAAACAACACCCAGGTGGAGCAGCCAGGCTACAGGGAAATAAATAAATAAACAAGCCCTCTAACCATGTAGCCTCTTCCTGTGAGGGACTGAACACACACACATAAATACTGTATATACACACACACACACATATATACTGTACATGCACACACACACATATATATATACTGTACGTACATACACACACATATATACTGTACATACACACACACACATATAAGTATAATGTATATGCACACACACATATATACTGTACACACACACACACACACACACACACACACACACACACACACACACACACACATACCCACACACAGCTAAAGCTACAGCCAGGATCTACAGTAACTACAGACAGGATTTAGCTACGTCCAGGATCTAGTTACAGCCAGGATCTAGTTACAGCCAGGATCTAGCTACAACCAGGATCTAATTACAGCCAGGATCTAGTTACAGCCAGGATCTAGCTACAGCCAGGATCTAGTTACAGTCAGGATCTAGTTACAGCCAGGATCTAGCTACAGCCAGGATATAATTACAGCCAGGATCTAGCTACAGCTAGGATCTAGCTAGAGCAAGGATATAATTACAGCCAGGATCTAATTACAGCCAGGATCTAGCTACAGCCAGGATCTAATTACAGCCAGGATCTAGTTACAACCAGGATCTAGCTACAGCCAGGATCTAGCTACAGCCAGGATCTAATTACAGCCAGGATCTAGCTACAACCAGGATCTAGCCACAGCCAGGATATAATTCCAGCTAGGATCTAGCTACAGCCATGATCTAGTTACTGCCAGGATCTACAGTAACTACAGCCAGGATCTAGTTACTGCCAGGATCTACAGTAACTACAGCCAGGATCTAGTTACAACCAGGATCTAATTTCGGACAGGATCTAGTTACAGCCAGGATCTAGTTACAGCCAGGATCTAGCTACAGCCAGGATCTAATTACAGCCAGGATCTAGCTACAGCCAGGATCTAATTACAGCCAGGATCTAATTACAGCCAGGATCTAATTACAGCCAGGATCTAGTTACAGCCAGGATCTAGCTACAACCAGGATCTAATTACAGCCAGGATCTAATTACAGCCAGGATCTAATTACAGCCAGGATCTAGTTACAGCCAGGATCTAGCTACAGCCAGGATCTAATTACAGCCAGGATCGAATTACAGCCAGGATCTAGCTACAGCCAGGATCTAATTACAGCCAGGATCTAGCTACAACCAGGATCTAGCCACAGCCAGGATATAATTCCAGCTAGGATCTAGCTACAGCCATGATATAGTTACTGCCAGGATATAAAGTAACTACAGCCAGGATCTAGTTACTGCCAGGATCTACAGTAACTACAGCCAGGATCTAGTTACAACCAGGATCTAATTTCGGACAGGATCTAGTTACAGCCAGGACCTAGTTACAGCCAGGATCTACAGTAACTACAGCCAGGATCTGATTACAACCATGATCTAGTTACAGCCAGGATCTAGCTACAGCCAGGATCTAGTTAGAGCCAGGACCTACAGTAACTACAGCCAGGATCTAATTACAGCCAGGATCTAGCTACAGCCAGGATCTAATTACAGCCAGGATCTAGCTACAGCCAGGATCTAATTACAGCCAGGATCTAGTTAAAGCCAGGATCTAGCTACAGCCAGGATCTTATTCCAGCCAGTATCTAGCTACAGCCAGGATCTAGCTACAGCCAGGATCTAGCTACAGCCAGGATCTAGCTACATCCAGGATCAAGTTAAAGCCAGGATCTAGTTACAGCCAGGATATAATTACAGCCAGGATCTAGCTAAAGCCAGGATCTAATTCCAGCCAGGATCTAGCTACAGCCAGGATCTAGTTACAGCCAGGATCTAGCCACAGCCAGGATCTTATTCCAGCCAGGATCTAGCTACAGTCAGGATCTAGCTACAGCCAGGATCTAGTTACAGCCAGGATCTAGTTACAGCCAGGATCTAGCCACAGCCAGGATCTTATTCCAGCCAGGATCTAGCTACAGTCAGGGGATCTAGCTACAGCCAGGATCTAGTTACAGTCAGGATCTTGCTACAGCCATGATCTAGTTACAGCCAGGATCTACAGTAACTACAGCCAGGATCTAGTTACAACCAGGATCTAATTATGGCCAGGATTTAGTTACAGCCAGGATCTACAGTAACTACAGCCAGGATTTGATTACAACCATGATCTAGTTACAGCCAGGATCTAGCTACAGCCAGGATCTAGTTACATCCAGGATCTAATTACAGTCAGGATCTAGCTACAGCCAGGATCTAGCTACAGCCAGGATCTAGCTACAGCCAGGATCTAAATCCAGCCAGGATCTAGTTACAGTCAGGATCTAGCTACAGCCAGGATCTAGCTACAGCCAGGATCTAGCTACAGCCAGGATCTAATTACAGCCAGGATCTAGCTACAGCCAGGATATAATTACAGCCAGGATCTAGCTACAGCCAGGATCTAATTACAGCCAGGATATAATTCCAGCCAGGATCTAGTTACAGTCAGGATCTAGCTACAGCCAGGATCTAGTTACAGTCAGGATCTAGCTACAGCCAGGATCTAATTACAGTCAGGATCTAGCAACAGCCAGGATCTAATTCCAGCCAGGATCTAGCTACAGCCAGGATCTAGCTACAGTCGGGGTTTATTTATTTATGCAAAGAATTCCCGATGAAGGCAGTATATGTAGCAGCGTGCATCTTGGGAATTGGCTACCGCGGCGGTGACACTCTTGCCATACAAAAACACAAACACACATTGCCCTGGCCTATTAATTACTCTGTTGCCTAGAAAACACACACACACACACACACACACACACCGACACACACACACACACATTGCCCTTGCTTGTACGTATGTTTTCTTGCCTACACACACGTCCCCTGTCCCCCTGCTCAGTGTCTTCTCTACTCTAATGTCCCCCTGCTCAGTGTCTTCTCTACTCTACTGTCCCCCTGCTCAGTGTCTTCTCTAATGTCCCCCTGCTCAGTGTCTTCTCTACTCTACTGTCCCCCCGCTCAGTGTCTTCTCTACTCTACTGTCCCCCTGCTCAGTGTCTTCTCTAATGTCCCCCTGCTCAGTGTCTTCTCTACTCTACTGTCCCCCTGCTCAGTGTCTTCTCTACTCTACTGTCCCCCTGCTCAGTGTCTTCTCTACTCTACTGTCCCCCTGCCTAGTGTCTTCTCTACTCTACTGTCCCCCTGCTCAGTGTCTTCTCTACTCTACTGTCTCCCTGCTCAGTGTCTTCTCTAATGTCCCCCTGCTCAGTGTCTTCTCTAATGTCCCCCTGCTCAGTGTCTTCTCTACTCTACTGTCTCCCTGCTCAGTATCTTCTCTACTGTCCCCCTGCTCAGTGTCTTCTCTACTCTACTGTCCCCCTGCTCAGTGTCTTCTCTACTCTACTGTCTCCCTGCTCAGTATCTTCTCTACTGTCCCCCTGCTCAGTGTCTTCTCTACTCTACTGTCCCCCTGCTCAGTGTCTTCTCTACTCTACTGTCTCCCTGCTCAGTGTCTTCTTTACTCTACTGTCCCCCTGCTCAGTGTCTTCTCTAATGTCCCCCTGCTCAGTGTCTTCCCTACTCTACTGTCCCCCTGCTCAGTGTCTTCTCTACTCTACTGTCCCCCTGCTCAGTGTCTTCTCTACTGTCCCCCTGCTCAGTGTCTTCTCTACACTGCTGTCCCCCTGCTCAGTGTCTTCTCTACTCTAATGTCCCCCTGCTCAGTGTCTTCTCTACTCTACTGTCCCCCTGCTCAGTGTCTTCTCTACTCTACTGTCTCCCTGCTCAGTGTCTTCTCTACTCTACTGTCCCCCAGCTCAGTGTCTTCTCTACTCTGCTGTCCCCCTGCTCAGTGTCTTCTCTACTCTACTGTCCCCCTGCTCAGTGTCTTCTCCACTCTACTGTCGCCCTGCTCAGTGTCTTCTCCACTCTAATGTCCCACTGCTCAGTGTCTTCTCTACTCTACTGTCCCCCTGCTCAGTGTCTTCTCTACTCTACTGTCTCCCTGCTAAGTGTCTTCTCTACTCTACTGTCCCCCTGCTCAGTGTCTTCTCTACTCTACTGTCCCCCTGCTCAGTGTCTTCTCTACTCTACTGTCCCCCTGCTCAGTGTCTTGTCTACTCTAATGTCCCCCTGCTCAGTGTCTTCTCGAATGTCCCCCTGCTCAGTGTCTTCTCTACTCTACTGTACCCCTGCTCAGTGTCTTGTCTACTCTAATGTCCCCCTGCTCAGTGTATTCTCTACTCTACTGTCCCCCTGCTCAGTGTCTTCTCTACTCTAATGTCCCCCTGCTCAGTGTCTTCTCTACTCTACTGTCCCCCTGCCCAGTGTCTTCTCTTCTCTACTGTCCCCCTGCTCAGTGTCTTCTCTACTCTACTGTCTCCCTGTTCAGTGTCTTCTCTACTGTCCCCCTGCTCAGTGTCTTCTCTACTGTCCCCCTGCTCAGTGTCTTGTCTACTCTACTGTCCCCCTGCTCAGTGTCTTCTCTACTGTC
Organism: Salvelinus fontinalis; assembly: GCF_029448725.1. Classification (NCBI taxonomy): domain Eukaryota; kingdom Metazoa; phylum Chordata; class Actinopteri; order Salmoniformes; family Salmonidae; genus Salvelinus; species Salvelinus fontinalis. The sequence goes on along the minus strand of NC_074701.1, from coordinate 34,389,864 downwards.
CCCCAGCTCAGTGTCTTCTCTACTGTACCCCTGCTCAGTGTCTTGTCTACTCTACTGTCCCCCTGCTCAGTGTCTTCTCTACTCTACTGTCCCCCTGCCCAGTGTCTTCTCTTCTCTACTGTCCCCCTGCTCAGTGTCTTGTCTACTCTACTGTCCCCCTGCTCAGTGTCTTCTCTACTGTCCCCCTGCTCAGTGTCTTGTCTACTCTACTGTCCCCCTGCTCAGTGTCTTCTCTACTGTCCCCCTGCTCAGTGTCTTCTCTACTGTCCCCCTGCTCAGTGTCTTGTCTACTCTACTGTCCCCCTGCTCAGTGTCTTCTCTACTCTACTGTCCCCCTGCTCAGTGTCTTCTCTACTCTACTGTCCCCCTGCTCAGTGTCTTCTCTACTCTACTGTCCCCCTGCTCAGTGTCTTCTCTACTCTACTGTCCCCCTGCCCAGTGTCTTCTCTACTCTACTGTCCCCCTGCTCAGTGTCTTCTCTACTCTACTGTCCCCCTGCTCAGTGTCTTCTCTACTCTACTGTCCCCCTGCCCAGTGTCTTCTCTTCTCTACTGTCCCCCTGCCCAGTGTCTTCTCTACTCTACTGTCCCCCTGCCCAGTGTCTTCTCTACTCTACTGTCCCCCTGCTCAGTGTCTTCTCTACTCTACTGTGCCCCTGCTCAGTGTCTTCTCTTCTCTACTGTCCCCTACCCAGTGTCTTCTCTACTCTACTGTCCCCCTGCTTAGTGTCTTCTCTAATGTCTCCCTGCTCAGTGTCTTCTCTACTCTACTGTCTCCCTGCTCAGTGTCTTCTCTACTCTACTGTCCCCCTGCTCAGTGTCTTCTCTACTCTAATGTCCCCCTGCTCGGTGTCTTCTCTACTCTACTGTCCCCCTGCTCAGTGTCTTCTCTACTCTACTGTTCCCCTGCTCAGTGTCTTCTCTACTCTACTGTCCCCCTGCTCAGTGTCTTCTCTACTCTACTGTCCCCCTGCTCAGTGTCTTCTCTACTCTACTGTCCCCTGCCCAGTGTCTTCTCTACTCTACTGTCCCCCTGCTCAGTGTCTTCTCTACTCTACTGTCCCCCTGCTCAGTGTCTTCTCTACTCTACTGTCCCCCTGCTCAGTGTCTTCTCTACTCTACTGTCCCCCTGCTCAGTGTCTTCTCTACTCTACTGTCCCCCTGCTCAGTGTCTTGTCTACTCTAATGTCTCCCTGCTCAGTGTCTTCTCTACTCTACTGTCCCCCTGCTCAGTGTCTTCTCTACTCTACTGTCCCCCTGCTCAGTGTCTTCTCTACTCTACTGTCTCCCTGCTCAGTGTCTTCTCTACTCTACTGTCCCCCTGCTCAGTGTCTTCTCTACTCTACTGTCCCCCTGCTCAGTGTCTTCTCTACTCTACTGTCCCCCTGCTCAGTGTCTTCTCTACTCTACTGTCCCCCTGCTCAGTGTCTTCTCTACTCTACTGTCCCCTGCTCAGTGTCTTCTCTACTCTACTGTCCCCCTGCTCAGTGTCTTCTCTACTCTACTGTCTCCCTGCACAGTGTCTTCTCTACTCTACTGTCCCCCTGCTCAGTGTCTTCTCTACTCTACTGTCCCCCTGCTCAGTGTCTTCTCTACTCTACTGCCCCCCTGCTCAGTGTCTTCTCTACTCTTCTGTCCCCCTGCTCAGTGTCTTCTCTACTCTACTGTCCCCCTGCTCAGTGTCTTCTCTACTCTACTGTCTCCCTGCTCAGTGTCTTCTCTACTCTACTGTCCCCCTGCTCAGTGTCTTCTCTACTCTACTGTCCCCATGCTCAGTGTCTTCTCTACTGTCCCCCTGCTCAGTGTCTTCTCTACTCTACTGTCCCCCTGCTCAGTGTCTTCTCTACTGTCCCCCTGCTCAGTGTCTTCTGTACTCTACTGTCGCCCTGCTCAGTGTCTTCTCTACTGTCCCCCTGCTCAGTGTCTTCTCTACTCTACTGTCCCCCTGCTCATTGTCTTCTCTACTCTACTGTCCCCCTGCTCAGTGTCTTGTCTACTCTACTGTCCCCCTGCTCAGTGTCTTCTCTACTGTCCCCCTGCTCAGTGTCTTCTCTACTGTCCCCCTGCTCAGTGTCTTGTCTACTCTACTGTCCCCCTGCTCAGTATCTTCTCTACTCTACTGTCCCCCTGCTCAGTGTCTTCTCTACTCTACTGTCCCCCTGCTCAGTGTCTTCTCTACTCTACTGTCCCCCTGCTCAGTGTCTTCTCTACTCTACTGTCCCCCTGCTCAGTGTCTTCTCTACTCTACTGTCCCCCTGCCCAGTGTCTTCTCTACTCTACTGTCCCCCTGCTCAGTGTCTTCTCTGCTCTACTGTCCCCCTGCCCAGTGTCTTCTCTTCTCTACTGTCCCCCTGCCCAGTGTCTTCTCTACTCTACTGTCCCCCTGCCCAGTGTCTTCTCTACTCTACTGTCCCCCTGCTCAGTGTCTTCTCTACTTTACTGTCCCCTGCCCAGTGTCTTCTCTACTCTACTGTCCCCCTGCTTCGTGTCTTCTTTAATGTCCCCCTGCTCAGTGTCTTCTCTACTCTACTGTCTCCCTGCTCAGTGTCTTCTCTACTCTACTGTCCCCCTGCTCAGTGTCTTCTCTACTCTAATGTCCCCCTGCTCAGTGTCTTCTCTACTCTACTGTCCCCCTGCTCAGTGTCTTCTCTACTCTACTGTCCCCCTAATCAGTGTCTTCTCTACTCTACTGTCCCCCTGCTCAGTGTCTTCTCTACTCTACTCTCCCCCTGCTCAGTGTTTTCTCTACTCTACTGTCCCCCTGCCCAGTGTCTTCTCTACTCTACTGTCCCCCTGCTCAGTGTCTTCTCTACTCTACTGTCCCCCTGCTCAGTGTCTTCTCTACTCTACTGTCCCCCTGCTCAGTGTCTTCTCTACTCTACTGTCCCCCTGCTCAGTGTCTTCTCTACTCTACTGTCCCCCTGCTCAGTGTCTTGTCTACTCTAATGTCTCCCTGCTCAGTGTCTTCTCTACTCTACTGTCCCCCTGCTCAGTGTCTTCTCTACTCTACTGTCCCCCTGCTCAGTGTCTTCTCTACTCTACTGTCTCCCTGCTCAGTGTCTTCTCTACTCTACTGTCCCCCTGCTCAGTGTCTTCTCTACTCTACTGTCCCCCTGCTCAGTGTCTTCTCTACTCTACTGTCCCCCTGCTCAGTGTCTTCTCTACTCTACTGTCCCCCTGCTCAGTGTCTTCTCTACTCTACTGTCCCCCTGCTCAGTGTCTTCTCTACTCTACTGTCCCCCTGCCCAGTGTCTTCTCTACTCTACTGTCCCCCTGCTCAGTGTCTTCTCTGCTCTACTGTCCCCCTGCCCAGTGTCTTCTCTTCTCTACTGTCCCCCTGCCCAGTGTCTTCTCTACTCTACTGTCCCCCTGCCCAGTGTCTTCTCTACTCTACTGTCCCCCTGCTCAGTGTCTTCTCTACTCTACTGTGCCCCTGCTCAGTGTCTTCTCTTCTCTACTGTCCCCTGCCCAGTGTCTTCTCTACTCTACTGTCCCCCTGCTTAGTGTCTTCTCTAATGTCCCCCTGCTCAGTGTCTTCTCTACTCTACTGTCTCCCTGCTCAGTGTCTTCTCTACTCTACTGTCCCCCTGCTCAGTGTCTTCTCTACTCTAATGTCCCCCTGCTCAGTGTCTTCTCTACTCTACTGTCCCCCTGCTCAGTGTCTTCTCTACTCTACTGTCCCCCTGCTCAGTGTCTTCTCTACTCTACTGTCCCCCTGCTCAGTGTCTTCTCTACTCTACTGTCCCCCTGCTCAGTGTCTTCTCTACTCTACTGTCCCCCTGCCCAGTGTCTTCTCTACTCTACTGTCCCCCTGCTCAGTGTCTTCTCTACTCTGCTGTCCCCCTGCTCAGTGTCTTCTCTACTCTAATGTCCCCCTGCTCAGTGTCTTCTCTACTCTACTGTCCCCCTGCTCAGTGTCTTCTCTACTCTACTGTCTCCCTGCTCAGTGTCTTCTCTACTCTACTGTCCCCCAGCTCAGTGTCTTCTCTACTCTGCTGTCCCCCTGCTCAGTGTCTTCTCTACTCTACTGTCCCCCTGCTCAGTGTCTTCTCTACTCTACTGTCGCCCTGCTCAGTGTCTTCTCCACTCTAATGTCCCCCTGCTCAGTGTCTTCTCTACTCTACTGTCCCCCTGCTCAGTGTCTTCTCTACTCTACTGTCTCCCTGCTCAGTGTCTTCTCTACTCTACTGTCCCCCTGCTCAGTGTCTTCTCTAATGTCCCCCTGCTCAGTGTCTTCTCTACTCTACTGTCCCCCTGCTCAGTGTCTTGTCTACTCTAATGTCCCCCTGCTCAGTGTCTTCTCTAATGTCCCCCTGCTCAGTGTCTTTTCTACTCTACTGTACCCCTGCTCAGTGTCTTGTCTACTCTAATGTCCCCCTGCTCAGTGTCTTCTCTACTCTACTGTCCCCCTGCTCAGTGTCTTCTCTACTCTAATGTCCCCCTGCTCAGTGTCTTCTCTACTCTACTGTCCCCGTGCCCAGTGTCTTCTCTTCTCTACTGTCCCCCTGCTCAGTGTCTTCTCTACTCTACTGTCTCCCTGTTCAGTGTCTTCTCTACTCTCCCCCTGCTCAGTGTCTTCTCTACTGTCCCCCTGCTCAGTGTCTTGTCTACTCTACTGTCCCCCTGCTCAGTGTCTTCTCTACTGTCCCCCAGCTCAGTGTCTTCTCTACTGTACCCCTGCTCAGTGTCTTGTCTACTCTACTGTCCCCCTGCTCAGTGTCTTCTCTACTCTACTGTCCCCCTGCCCAGTGTCTTCTCTTCTCTACTGTCCCCCTGCTCAGTGTCTTGTCTACTCTACTGTCCCCCTGCTCAGTGTCTTCTCTACTGTCCCCCTGCTCAGTGTCAAGTCTACTCTACTGTCCCCCTGCTCAGTGTCTTCTCTACTGTCCCCCTGCTCAGTGTCTTCTCTACTGTCCCCCTGCTCAGTGTCTTGTCTACTCTACTGTCCCCCTGCTCAGTGTCTTCTCTACTCTACTGTCCCCCTGCTCAGTGTCTTCTCTACTCTACTGTCCCCCTGCTCAGTGTCTTCTCTACTCTACTGTCCCCCTGCTCAGTGTCTTCTCTACTCTACTGTCCCCCTGCCCAGTGTCTTCTCTACTCTACTGTCCCCCTGCTCAGTGTCTTCTCTACTCTACTGTCCCCCTGCTCAGTGTCTTCTCTACTCTACTGTCCCCCTGCCCAGTGTCTTCTCTTCTCTACTGTCCCCCTGCCCAGTGTCTTCTCTACTCTATTTTCCCCCTGCCCAGTGTCTTCTCTACTCTACTGTCCCCCTGCTCAGTGTCTTCTCTACTCTACTGTGCCCCTGCTCAGTGTCTTCTCTTCTCTACTGTCCCCTGCCCAGTGTCTTCTCTACTCTACTGTCCCCCTGCTTAGTGTCTTCTCTAATGTCTCCCTGCTCAGTGTCTTCTCTACTCTACTGTCTCCCTGCTCAGTGTCTTCTCTACTCTACTGTCCCCCTGCTCAGTGTCTTCTCTACTCTAATGTCCCCCTGCTCGGTGTCTTCTCTACTCTACTGTCCCCCTGCTCAGTGTCTTCTCTACTCTACTGTTCCCCTGCTCAGTGTCTTCTCTACTCTACTGTCCCCCTGCTCAGTGTCTTCTCTACTCTACTGTCCCCCTGCTCAGTGTCTTCTCTACTCTACTGTCCCCTGCCCAGTGTCTTCTCTACTCTACTGTCCCCCTGCTCAGTGTCTTCTCTACTCTACTGTCCCCCTGCTCAGTGTCTTCTCTACTCTACTGTCCCCCTGCTCAGTGTCTTCTCTACTCTACTGTCCCCCTGCTCAGTGTCTTCTCTACTCTACTGTCCCCCTGCTCAGTGTCTTGTCTACTCTAATGTCTCCCTGCTCAGTGTCTTCTCTACTCTACTGTCCCCTGCTCAGTGTCTTCTCTACTCTACTGTCCCCCTGCTCAGTGTCTTCTCTACTCTACTGTCTCCCTGCTCAGTGTCTTCTCTACTCTACTGTCCCCCTGCTCAGTGTCTTCTCTACTCTACTGTCCCCCTGCTCAGTGTCTTCTCTACTCTACTGCCCCCCTGCTCAGTGTCTTCTCTACTCTTCTGTCCCCCTGCTCAGTGTCTTCTCTACTCTACTGTCCCCCTGCTCAGTGTCTTCTCTACTCTACTGTCTCCCTGCTCAGTGTCTTCTCTACTCTACTGTCCCCCTGCTCAGTGTCTTCTCTACTCTACTGTCCCCATGCTCAGTGTCTTCTCTACTGTCCCCCTGCTCAGTGTCTTCTCTACTCTACTGTCCCCCTGCTCAGTGTCTTCTCTACTGTCCCCCTGCTCAGTGTCTTCTCTACTCTACTGTCGCCCTGCTCAGTGTCTTCTCTACTGTCCCCCTGCTCAGTGTCTTCTCTACTCTACTGTCCCCCTGCTCATTGTCTTCTCTACTCTACTGTCCCCCTGCTCAGTGTCTTGTCTACTCTACTGTCCCCCTGCTCAGTGTCTTCTCTACTGTCCCCCTGCTCAGTGTCTTCTCTACTGTCCCCCTGCTCAGTGTCTTGTCTACTCTACTGTCCCCCTGCTCAGTGTCTTCTCTACTCTACTGTCCCCCTGCTCAGTGTCTTCTCTACTCTACTGTCCCCCTGCTCAGTGTCTTGTCTACTCTACTGTCCCCCTGCTCAGTGTCTTCTCTACTCTACTGTCCCCCTGCTCAGTGTCTTCTCTACTCTACTGTCCCCCTGCCCAGTGTCTTCTCTACTCTACTGTCCCCCTGCTCAGTGTCTTCTCTGCTCTACTGTCCCCCTGCCCAGTGTCTTCTCTTCTCTACTGTCCCCCTGCCCAGTGTCTTCTCTACTCTACTGTCCCCCTGCCCAGTGTCTTCTCTACTCTACTGTCCCCCTGCTCAGTGTCTTCTCTACTCTACTGTCCCCTGCCCAGTGTCTTCTCTACTCTACTGTCCCCCTGCTTCGTGTCTTCTCTAATGTCCCCCTGCTCAGTGTCTTCTCTACTCTACTGTCTCCCTGCTCAGTGTCTTCTCTACTCTACTGTCCCCCTGCTCAGTGTCTTCTCTACTCTACTGTCCCCCTAATCAGTGTCTTCTCTACTCTACTGTCCCCCTGCTCAGTGTCTTCTCTTCTCTACTGTCCCCCTAATCAGTGTCTTCTCTACTCTACTGTCCCCCTGCTCAGTGTCTTCTCTACTCCACTCTCCCCCTGCTCAGTGTTTTCTCTACTCTACTGTCCCCCTGCCCAGTGTCTTCTCTACTCTACTGTCCCCCTGCTCAGTGTCTTCTCTACTCTACTGTCCCCCTGCTCAGTGTCTTCTCTACTCTACTTTCCCCCTGCTCAGTGTCTTCTCTACTCTACTGTCCCCCTGCTCAGTGTCTTCTCTACTCTACTGTCCCCCTGCTCAGTGTCTTGTCTACTCTAATGTCTCCCTGCTCAGTGTCTTCTCTACTCTACTGTCCCCCTGCTCAGTGTCTTCTCTACTCTACTGTCCCCCTGCTCAGTGTCTTGTCTACTCTAATGTCTCCCTGCTCAGTGTCTTCTCTACTCTACTGTCCCCCTGCTCAGTGTCTTCTCTACTCTACTGTCCCCCTGCTCAGTGTCTTCTCTACTCTACTGTCTCCCTGCTCAGTGTCTTCTCTACTCTACTGTCCCCCTGCTCAGTGTCTTCTCTACTCTACTGTCCCCCTGCTCAGTGTCTTCTCTACTCTACTGTCCCCCTGCTCAGTGTCTTCTCTACTCTACTGTCCCCCTGCTCAGTGTCTTGTCTACTCTAATGTCTCCCTGCTCAGTGTCTTCTCTACTCTACTGTCCCCCTGCTCAGTGTCTTCTCTACTCTACTGTCCCCCTGCTCAGTGTCTTCTCTACTCTACTGTCTCCCTGCTCAGTGTCTTCTCTGCTCTACTGTCCCACTGCCCAGTGTCTTCTCTACTCTACTGTCCCCCTGCCCAGTGTCTTCTCTACTCTACTGTCCCCCTGCTCAGTGTCTTCTCTACTCTACTGTGCCCCTGCTCAGTGTCTTCTCTTCTCTACTGTCCCCTGCCCAGTGTCTTCTCTACTCTACTGTCCCCCTGCTTAGTGTCTTCTCTAATGTCCCCCTGCTCAGTGTCTTCTCTACTCTACTGTCTCCCTGCTCAGTGTCTTCTCTACTCTACTGTCCCCCTGCTCAGTGTCTTCTCTACTCTAATGTCCCCCTGCTCGGTGTCTTCTCTACTCTACTGTCCCCCTGCCCAGTGTCTTCTCTACTCTACTGTCCCCCTGCTCAGTGTCTTCTCTACTCTACTGTCCCCCTGCTCAGTGTCTTCTCTACTCTACTGTCCCCCTGCTCAGTGTCTTCTCTACTCTACTGTCCCCCTGCCCAGTGTCTTCTCTACTCTACTGTCCCCCTGCTCAGTGTCTTCTCTACTCTACTGTCCCCCTGCTCAGTGTCTTCTCTACTCTACTGTCCCCCTGCTCAGTGTCTTCTCTACTCTACTGTCCCCCTGCTCAGTGTCTTCTCTACTCTACTGTCCCCCTGCTCAGTGTCTTCTCTACTCTACTGTCCCCCTGCTCAGTGTCTTCTCTACTCTACTGTCCCCCTGCTCAGTGTCTTCTCTACTCTACTGTCCCCCTGCTCAGTGTCTTCTCTACTCTACTGTCCCCCTGCTCAGTGTCTTCTCTACTCTACTGTCCCCCTGCTCAGTGTCTTCTCTACTCTACTGTCCCCCTGCCCAGTGTCTTCTCTACTCTACTGTCCCCCTGCTCAGTGTCTTCTCTGCTCTACTGTCCCCCTGCCCAGTGTCTTCTCTTCTCTACTGTCCCCCTGCCCAGTGTCTTCTCTACTCTACTGTCCCCCTGCCCAGTGTCTTCTCTACTCTACTGTCCCCCTGCTCAGTGTCTTCTCTACTCTACTGTGCCCCTGCTCAGTGTCTTCTCTTCTCTACTGTCCCCTGCCCAGTGTCTTCTCTACTCTACTGTCCCCCTGCTTAGTGTCTTCTCTAATGTCCCCCTGCTCAGTGTCTTCTCTACTCTACTGTCTCCCTGCTCAGTGTCTTCTCTACTCTACTGTCCCCCTGCTCAGTGTCTTCTCTACTCTAATGTCCCCCTGCTCAGTGTCTTCTCTACTCTACTGTCCCCCTGCTCAGTGTCTTCTCTACTCTACTGTCCCCCTGCTCAGTGTCTTCTCTACTCTACTGTCCCCCTGCTCAGTGTCTTCTCTACTCTACTGTCCCCCTGCTCAGTGTCTTCTCTACTCTACTGTCCCCCTGCCCAGTGTCTTCTCTACTCTACTGTCCCCCTGCTCAGTGTCTTCTCTACTCTGCTGTCCCCCTGCTCAGTGTCTTCTCTACTCTAATGTCCCCCTGCTCAGTGTCTTCTCTACTCTACTGTCCCCCTGCTCAGTGTCTTCTCTACTCTACTGTCTCCCTGCTCAGTGTCTTCTCTACTCTACTGTCCCCCAGCTCAGTGTCTTCTCTACTCTGCTGTCCCCCTGCTCAGTGTCTTCTCTACTCTACTGTCCCCCTGCTCAGTGTCTTCTCTACTCTACTGTCGCCCTGCTCAGTGTCTTCTCCACTCTAATGTCCCCCTGCTCAGTGTCTTCTCTACTCTACTGTCCCCCTGCTCAGTGTCTTCTCTACTCTACTGTCTCCCTGCTCAGTGTCTTCTCTACTCTACTGTCCCCCTGCTCAGTGTCTTCTCTAATGTCCCCCTGCTCAGTGTCTTCTCTACTCTACTGTCCCCCTGCTCAGTGTCTTGTCTACTCTAATGTCCCCCTGCTCAGTGTCTTCTCTAATGTCCCCCTGCTCAGTGTCTTCTCTACTCTACTGTACCCCTGCTCAGTGTCTTGTCTACTCTAATGTCCCCCTGCTCAGTGTCTTCTCTACTCTACTGTCCCCCTGCTCAGTGTCTTCTCTACTCTAATGTCCCCCTGCTCAGTGTCTTCTCTACTCTACTGTCCCCCTGCCCAGTGTCTTCTCTTCTCTACTGTCCCCCTGCTCAGTGTCTTCTCTACTCTACTGTCTCCCTGTTCAGTGTCTTCTCTACTGTCCCCCTGCTCAGTGTCTTCTCTACTGTCCCCCTGCTCAGTGTCTTGTCTTCTCTACTGTCCCCCTGCTCAGTTTCTTGTCTACTCTACTGTCCCCCTGCCCAGTGTCTTCTCTACTCTACTGTCCCCCTGCTCAGTGTCTTCTCTGCTCTACTGTCCCCCTGCCCAGTGTCTTCTCTTCTCTACTGTCCCCCTGCCCAGTGTCTTCTCTACTCTACTGTCCCCCTGCCCAGTGTCTTCTCTACTCTACTGTCCCCCTGCTCAGTGTCTTCTCTACTCTACTGTCCCCTGCCCAGTGTCTTCTCTACTCTACTGTCCCCCTGCTTCGTGTCTTCTCTAATGTCCCCCTGCTCAGTGTCTTCTCTACTCTACTGTCTCCCTGCTCAGTGTCTTCTCTACTCTACTGTCCCCCTGCTCAGTGTCTTCTCTACTCTACTGTCCCCCTAATCAGTGTCTTCTCTACTCTACTGTCCCCCTGCTCAGTGTCTTCTCTTCTCTACTGTCCCCCTAATCAGTGTCTTCTCTACTCTACTGTCCCCCTGCTCAGTGTCTTCTCTACTCTACTCTCCCCCTGCTCAGTGTTTTCTCTACTCTACTGTCCCCCTGCCCAGTGTCTTCTCTACTCTACTGTCCCCCTGCTCAGTGTCTTCTCTACTCTACTGTCCCCCTGCTCAGTGTCTTCTCTACTCTACTGTCCCCCTGCTCAGTGTCTTCTCTACTCTACTGTCCCCCTGCTCAGTGTCTTCTCTACTCTACTGTCCCCCTGCTCAGTGTCTTGTCTACTCTAATGTCTCCCTGCTCAGTGTCTTCTCTACTCTACTGTCCCCCTGCTCAGTGTCTTCTCTACTCTACTGTCCCCCTGCTCAGTGTCTTCTCTACTCTACTGTCTCCCTGCTCAGTGTCTTCTCTACTCTACTGTCCCCCTGCTCAGTGTCTTCTCTACTCTACTGTCCCCCTGCTCAGTGTCTTCTCTACTCTACTGTCCCCCTGCTCAGTGTCTTCTCTACTCTACTGTCCCCCTGCTCAGTGTCTTCTCTACTCTACTGTCCCCCTGCTCAGTGTCTTCTCTACTCTACTGTCCCCCTGCCCAGTGTCTTCTCTACTCTACTGTCCCCCTGCTCAGTGTCTTCTCTGCTCTACTGTCCCCCTGCCCAGTGTCTTCTCTTCTCTACTGTCCCCCTGCCCAGTGTCTTCTCTACTCTACTGTCCCCCTGCCCAGTGTCTTCTCTACTCTACTGTCCCCCTGCTCAGTGTCTTCTCTACTCTACTGTGCCCCTGCTCAGTGTCTTCTCTTCTCTACTGTCCCCTGCCCAGTGTCTTCTCTACTCTACTGTCCCCCTGCTTAGTGTCTTCTCTAATGTCCCCCTGCTCAGTGTCTTCTCTACTCTACTGTCTCCCTGCTCAGTGTCTTCTCTACTCTACTGTCCCCCTGCTCAGTGTCTTCTCTACTCTAATGTCCCCCTGCTCAGTGTCTTCTCTACTCTACTGTCCCCCTGCTCAGTGTCTTCTCTACTCTACTGTCCCCCTGCTCAGTGTCTTCTCTACTCTACTGTCCCCCTGCTCAGTGTCTTCTCTACTCTACTGTCCCCCTGCTCAGTGTCTTCTCTACTCTACTGTCCCCCTGCCCAGTGTCTTCTCTACTCTACTGTCCCCCTGCTCAGTGTCTTCTCTACTCTGCTGTCCCCCTGCTCAGTGTCTTCTCTACTCTAATGTCCCCCTGCTCAGTGTCTTCTCTACTCTACTGTCCCCCTGCTCAGTGTCTTCTCTACTCTACTGTCTCCCTGCTCAGTGTCTTCTCTACTCTACTGTCCCCCAGCTCAGTGTCTTCTCTACTCTGCTGTCCCCCTGCTCAGTGTCTTCTCTACTCTACTGTCCCCCTGCTCAGTGTCTTCTCTACTCTACTGTCGCCCTGCTCAGTGTCTTCTCCACTCTAATGTCCCCCTGCTCAGTGTCTTCTCTACTCTACTGTCCCCCTGCTCAGTGTCTTCTCTACTCTACTGTCTCCCTGCTCAGTGTCTTCTCTACTCTACTGTCCCCCTGCTCAGTGTCTTCTCTAATGTCCCCCTGCTCAGTGTCTTCTCTACTCTACTGTCCCCCTGCTCAGTGTCTTGTCTACTCTAATGTCCCCCTGCTCAGTGTCTTCTCTAATGTCCCCCTGCTCAGTGTCTTTTCTACTCTACTGTACCCCTGCTCAGTGTCTTGTCTACTCTAATGTCCCCCTGCTCAGTGTCTTCTCTACTCTACTGTCCCCCTGCTCAGTGTCTTCTCTACTCTAATGTCCCCCTGCTCAGTGTCTTCTCTACTCTACTGTCCCCGTGCCCAGTGTCTTCTCTTCTCTACTGTCCCCCTGCTCAGTGTCTTCTCTACTCTACTGTCTCCCTGTTCAGTGTCTTCTCTACTCTCCCCCTGCTCAGTGTCTTCTCTACTGTCCCCCTGCTCAGTGTCTTGTCTACTCTACTGTCCCCCTGCTCAGTGTCTTCTCTACTGTCCCCCAGCTCAGTGTCTTCTCTACTGTACCCCTGCTCAGTGTCTTGTCTACTCTACTGTCCCCCTGCTCAGTGTCTTCTCTACTCTACTGTCCCCCTGCCCAGTGTCTTCTCTTCTCTACTGTCCCCCTGCTCAGTGTCTTGTCTACTCTACTGTCCCCCTGCTCAGTGTCTTCTCTACTGTCCCCCTGCTCAGTGTCAAGTCTACTCTACTGTCCCCCTGCTCAGTGTCTTCTCTACTGTCCCCCTGCTCAGTGTCTTCTCTACTGTCCCCCTGCTCAGTGTCTTGTCTACTCTACTGTCCCCCTGCTCAGTGTCTTCTCTACTCTACTGTCCCCCTGCTCAGTGTCTTCTCTACTCTACTGTCCCCCTGCTCAGTGTCTTCTCTACTCTACTGTCCCCCTGCTCAGTGTCTTCTCTACTCTACTGTCCCCCTGCCCAGTGTCTTCTCTACTCTACTGTCCCCCTGCTCAGTGTCTTCTCTACTCTACTGTCCCCCTGCTCAGTGTCTTCTCTACTCTACTGTCCCCCTGCCCAGTGTCTTCTCTTCTCTACTGTCCCCCTGCCCAGTGTCTTCTCTACTCTATTTTCCCCCTGCCCAGTGTCTTCTCTACTCTACTGTCCCCCTGCTCAGTGTCTTCTCTACTCTACTGTGCCCCTGCTCAGTGTCTTCTCTTCTCTACTGTCCCCTGCCCAGTGTCTTCTCTACTCTACTGTCCCCCTGCTTAGTGTCTTCTCTAATGTCTCCCTGCTCAGTGTCTTCTCTACTCTACTGTCTCCCTGCTCAGTGTCTTCTCTACTCTACTGTCCCCCTGCTCAGTGTCTTCTCTACTCTAATGTCCCCCTGCTCGGTGTCTTCTCTACTCTACTGTCCCCCTGCTCAGTGTCTTCTCTACTCTACTGTTCCCCTGCTCAGTGTCTTCTCTACTCTACTGTCCCCCTGCTCAGTGTCTTCTCTACTCTACTGTCCCCCTGCTCAGTGTCTTCTCTACTCTACTGTCCCCTGCCCAGTGTCTTCTCTACTCTACTGTCCCCCTGCTCAGTGTCTTCTCTACTCTACTGTCCCCCTGCTCAGTGTCTTCTCTACTCTACTGTCCCCCTGCTCAGTGTCTTCTCTACTCTACTGTCCCCCTGCTCAGTGTCTTCTCTACTCTACTGTCCCCCTGCTCAGTGTCTTGTCTACTCTAATGTCTCCCTGCTCAGTGTCTTCTCTACTCTACTGTCCCCTGCTCAGTGTCTTCTCTACTCTACTGTCCCCCTGCTCAGTGTCTTCTCTACTCTACTGTCTCCCTGCTCAGTGTCTTCTCTACTCTACTGTCCCCCTGCTCAGTGTCTTCTCTACTCTACTGTCCCCCTGCTCAGTGTCTTCTCTACTCTACTGCCCCCCTGCTCAGTGTCTTCTCTACTCTTCTGTCCCCCTGCTCAGTGTCTTCTCTACTCTACTGTCCCCCTGCTCAGTGTCTTCTCTACTCTACTGTCTCCCTGCTCAGTGTCTTCTCTACTCTACTGTCCCCCTGCTCAGTGTCTTCTCTACTCTACTGTCCCCATGCTCAGTGTCTTCTCTACTGTCCCCCTGCTCAGTGTCTTCTCTACTCTACTGTCCCCCTGCTCAGTGTCTTCTCTACTGTCCCCCTGCTCAGTGTCTTCTCTACTCTACTGTCGCCCTGCTCAGTGTCTTCTCTACTGTCCCCCTGCTCAGTGTCTTCTCTACTCTACTGTCCCCCTGCTCATTGTCTTCTCTACTCTACTGTCCCCCTGCTCAGTGTCTTGTCTACTCTACTGTCCCCCTGCTCAGTGTCTTCTCTACTGTCCCCCTGCTCAGTGTCTTCTCTACTGTCCCCCTGCTCAGTGTCTTGTCTACTCTACTGTCCCCCTGCTCAGTGTCTTCTCTACTCTACTGTCCCCCTGCTCAGTGTCTTCTCTACTCTACTGTCCCCCTGCTCAGTGTCTTGTCTACTCTACTGTCCCCCTGCTCAGTGTCTTCTCTACTCTACTGTCCCCCTGCTCAGTGTCTTCTCTACTCTACTGTCCCCCTGCCCAGTGTCTTCTCTACTCTACTGTCCCCCTGCTCAGTGTCTTCTCTGCTCTACTGTCCCCCTGCCCAGTGTCTTCTCTTCTCTACTGTCCCCCTGCCCAGTGTCTTCTCTACTCTACTGTCCCCCTGCCCAGTGTCTTCTCTACTCTACTGTCCCCCTGCTCAGTGTCTTCTCTACTCTACTGTCCCCTGCCCAGTGTCTTCTCTACTCTACTGTCCCCCTGCTTCGTGTCTTCTCTAATGTCCCCCTGCTCAGTGTCTTCTCTACTCTACTGTCTCCCTGCTCAGTGTCTTCTCTACTCTACTGTCCCCCTGCTCAGTGTCTTCTCTACTCTACTGTCCCCCTAATCAGTGTCTTCTCTACTCTACTGTCCCCCTGCTCAGTGTCTTCTCTTCTCTACTGTCCCCCTAATCAGTGTCTTCTCTACTCTACTGTCCCCCTGCTCAGTGTCTTCTCTACTCCACTCTCCCCCTGCTCAGTGTTTTCTCTACTCTACTGTCCCCCTGCCCAGTGTCTTCTCTACTCTACTGTCCCCCTGCTCAGTGTCTTCTCTACTCTACTGTCCCCCTGCTCAGTGTCTTCTCTACTCTACTTTCCCCCTGCTCAGTGTCTTCTCTACTCTACTGTCCCCCTGCTCAGTGTCTTCTCTACTCTACTGTCCCCCTGCTCAGTGTCTTGTCTACTCTAATGTCTCCCTGCTCAGTGTCTTCTCTACTCTACTGTCCCCCTGCTCAGTGTCTTCTCTACTCTACTGTCCCCCTGCTCAGTGTCTTGTCTACTCTAATGTCTCCCTGCTCAGTGTCTTCTCTACTCTACTGTCCCCCTGCTCAGTGTCTTCTCTACTCTACTGTCCCCCTGCTCAGTGTCTTCTCTACTCTACTGTCTCCCTGCTCAGTGTCTTCTCTACTCTACTGTCCCCCTGCTCAGTGTCTTCTCTACTCTACTGTCCCCCTGCTCAGTGTCTTCTCTACTCTACTGTCCCCCTGCTCAGTGTCTTCTCTACTCTACTGTCCCCCTGCTCAGTGTCTTGTCTACTCTAATGTCTCCCTGCTCAGTGTCTTCTCTACTCTACTGTCCCCCTGCTCAGTGTCTTCTCTACTCTACTGTCCCCCTGCTCAGTGTCTTCTCTACTCTACTGTCTCCCTGCTCAGTGTCTTCTCTGCTCTACTGTCCCACTGCCCAGTGTCTTCTCTACTCTACTGTCCCCCTGCCCAGTGTCTTCTCTACTCTACTGTCCCCCTGCTCAGTGTCTTCTCTACTCTACTGTGCCCCTGCTCAGTGTCTTCTCTTCTCTACTGTCCCCTGCCCAGTGTCTTCTCTACTCTACTGTCCCCCTGCTTAGTGTCTTCTCTAATGTCCCCCTGCTCAGTGTCTTCTCTACTCTACTGTCTCCCTGCTCAGTGTCTTCTCTACTCTACTGTCCCCCTGCTCAGTGTCTTCTCTACTCTAATGTCCCCCTGCTCGGTGTCTTCTCTACTCTACTGTCCCCCTGCCCAGTGTCTTCTCTACTCTACTGTCCCCCTGCTCAGTGTCTTCTCTACTCTACTGTCCCCCTGCTCAGTGTCTTCTCTACTCTACTGTCCCCCTGCTCAGTGTCTTCTCTACTCTACTGTCCCCCTGCCCAGTGTCTTCTCTACTCTACTGTCCCCCTGCTCAGTGTCTTCTCTACTCTACTGTCCCCCTGCTCAGTGTCTTCTCTACTCTACTGTCCCCCTGCTCAGTGTCTTCTCTACTCTACTGTCCCCCTGCTCAGTGTCTTCTCTACTCTACTGTCCCCCTGCTCAGTGTCTTCTCTACTCTACTGTCCCCCTGCTCAGTGTCTTCTCTACTCTACTGTCCCCCTGCTCAGTGTCTTCTCTACTCTACTGTCCCCCTGCTCAGTGTCTTCTCTACTCTACTGTCCCCCTGCTCAGTGTCTTCTCTACTCTACTGTCCCCCTGCTCAGTGTCTTCTCTACTCTACTGTCCCCCTGCCCAGTGTCTTCTCTACTCTACTGTCCCCCTGCTCAGTGTCTTCTCTGCTCTACTGTCCCCCTGCCCAGTGTCTTCTCTTCTCTACTGTCCCCCTGCCCAGTGTCTTCTCTACTCTACTGTCCCCCTGCCCAGTGTCTTCTCTACTCTACTGTCCCCCTGCTCAGTGTCTTCTCTACTCTACTGTGCCCCTGCTCAGTGTCTTCTCTTCTCTACTGTCCCCTGCCCAGTGTCTTCTCTACTCTACTGTCCCCCTGCTTAGTGTCTTCTCTAATGTCCCCCTGCTCAGTGTCTTCTCTACTCTACTGTCTCCCTGCTCAGTGTCTTCTCTACTCTACTGTCCCCCTGCTCAGTGTCTTCTCTACTCTAATGTCCCCCTGCTCAGTGTCTTCTCTACTCTACTGTCCCCCTGCTCAGTGTCTTCTCTACTCTACTGTCCCCCTGCTCAGTGTCTTCTCTACTCTACTGTCCCCCTGCTCAGTGTCTTCTCTACTCTACTGTCCCCCTGCTCAGTGTCTTCTCTACTCTACTGTCCCCCTGCCCAGTGTCTTCTCTACTCTACTGTCCCCCTGCTCAGTGTCTTCTCTACTCTGCTGTCCCCCTGCTCAGTGTCTTCTCTACTCTAATGTCCCCCTGCTCAGTGTCTTCTCTACTCTACTGTCCCCCTGCTCAGTGTCTTCTCTACTCTACTGTCTCCCTGCTCAGTGTCTTCTCTACTCTACTGTCCCCCAGCTCAGTGTCTTCTCTACTCTGCTGTCCCCCTGCTCAGTGTCTTCTCTACTCTACTGTCCCCCTGCTCAGTGTCTTCTCTACTCTACTGTCGCCCTGCTCAGTGTCTTCTCCACTCTAATGTCCCCCTGCTCAGTGTCTTCTCTACTCTACTGTCCCCCTGCTCAGTGTCTTCTCTACTCTACTGTCTCCCTGCTCAGTGTCTTCTCTACTCTACTGTCCCCCTGCTCAGTGTCTTCTCTAATGTCCCCCTGCTCAGTGTCTTCTCTACTCTACTGTCCCCCTGCTCAGTGTCTTGTCTACTCTAATGTCCCCCTGCTCAGTGTCTTCTCTAATGTCCCCCTGCTCAGTGTCTTCTCTACTCTACTGTACCCCTGCTCAGTGTCTTGTCTACTCTAATGTCCCCCTGCTCAGTGTCTTCTCTACTCTACTGTCCCCCTGCTCAGTGTCTTCTCTACTCTAATGTCCCCCTGCTCAGTGTCTTCTCTACTCTACTGTCCCCCTGCCCAGTGTCTTCTCTTCTCTACTGTCCCCCTGCTCAGTGTCTTCTCTACTCTACTGTCTCCCTGTTCAGTGTCTTCTCTACTGTCCCCCTGCTCAGTGTCTTCTCTACTGTCCCCCTGCTCAGTGTCTTGTCTACTCTACTGTCCCCCTGCTCAGTATCTTCTCTACTGTCCCCCTGCTCAGTGTCTTCTCTACTGTCCCCCTGCTCAGTGTCTTGTCTACTCTACTGTCCCCCTGCTCAGTGTCTTCTCTACTCTACTGTCCCCCTGCTCAGTGTCTTCTCTACTCTACTGTCCCCCTGCTCAGTGTCTTCTCTACTCTACTGTCCCCCTGCTCAGTGTCTTCTCTACTCTACTGTCCCCTGCTCAGTGTCTTCTCTACTCTACTGTCCCCCTGCTCAGTGTCTTCTCTACTCTACTGTCTCCCTGCTCAGTGTCTTCTCTACTCTACTGTCCCCCTGCTCAGTGTCTTCTCTACTCTACTGTCCCCCTGCTCAGTGTCTTCTCTACTCTACTGCCCCCCTGCTCAGTGTCTTCTCTACTCTTCTGTCCCCCTGCTCAGTGTCTTCTCTACTCTACTGTCCCCCTGCTCAGTGTCTTCTCTACTCTACTGTCTCCCTGCTCAGTGTCTTCTCTACTCTACTGTCCCCCTGCTCAGTGTCTTCTCTACTCTACTGTCCCCATGCTCAGTGTCTTCTCTACTGTCCCCCTGCTCAGTGTCTTCTCTACTCTACTGTCCCCCTGCTCAGTGTCTTCTCTACTGTCCCCCTGCTCAGTGTCTTCTCTACTCTACTGTCGCCCTGCTCAGTGTCTTCTCTACTGTCCCCCTGCTCAGTGTCTTCTCTACTCTACTGTCCCCCTGCTCATTGTCTTCTCTACTCTACTGTCCCCCTGCTCAGTGTCTTGTCTACTCTACTGTCCCCCTGCTCAGTGTCTTCTCTACTGTCCCCCTGCTCAGTGTCTTCTCTACTGTCCCCCTGCTCAGTGTCTTGTCTACTCTACTGTCCCCCTGCTCAGTGTCTTCTCTACTCTACTGTCCCCCTGCTCAGTGTCTTCTCTACTCTACTGTCCCCCTGCTCAGTGTCTTGTCTACTCTACTGTCCCCCTGCTCAGTGTCTTCTCTACTCTACTGTCCCCCTGCTCAGTGTCTTCTCTACTCTACTGTCCCCCTGCCCAGTGTCTTCTCTACTCTACTGTCCCCCTGCTCAGTGTCTTCTCTGCTCTACTGTCCCCCTGCCCAGTGTCTTCTCTTCTCTACTGTCCCCCTGCCCAGTGTCTTCTCTACTCTACTGTCCCCCTGCCCAGTGTCTTCTCTACTCTACTGTCCCCCTGCTCAGTGTCTTCTCTACTCTACTGTCCCCTGCCCAGTGTCTTCTCTACTCTACTGTCCCCCTGCTTCGTGTCTTCTCTAATGTCCCCCTGCTCAGTGTCTTCTCTACTCTACTGTCTCCCTGCTCAGTGTCTTCTCTACTCTACTGTCCCCCTGCTCAGTGTCTTCTCTACTCTACTGTCCCCCTAATCAGTGTCTTCTCTACTCTACTGTCCCCCTGCTCAGTGTCTTCTCTTCTCTACTGTCCCCCTAATCAGTGTCTTCTCTACTCTACTGTCCCCCTGCTCAGTGTCTTCTCTACTCCACTCTCCCCCTGCTCAGTGTTTTCTCTACTCTACTGTCCCCCTGCCCAGTGTCTTCTCTACTCTACTGTCCCCCTGCTCAGTGTCTTCTCTACTCTACTGTCCCCCTGCTCAGTGTCTTCTCTACTCTACTTTCCCCCTGCTCAGTGTCTTCTCTACTCTACTGTCCCCCTGCTCAGTGTCTTCTCTACTCTACTGTCCCCCTGCTCAGTGTCTTGTCTACTCTAATGTCTCCCTGCTCAGTGTCTTCTCTACTCTACTGTCCCCCTGCTCAGTGTCTTCTCTACTCTACTGTCCCCCTGCTCAGTGTCTTGTCTACTCTAATGTCTCCCTGCTCAGTGTCTTCTCTACTCTACTGTCCCCCTGCTCAGTGTCTTCTCTACTCTACTGTCCCCCTGCTCAGTGTCTTCTCTACTCTACTGTCTCCCTGCTCAGTGTCTTCTCTACTCTACTGTCCCCCTGCTCAGTGTCTTCTCTACTCTACTGTCCCCCTGCTCAGTGTCTTCTCTACTCTACTGTCCCCCTGCTCAGTGTCTTCTCTACTCTACTGTCCCCCTGCTCAGTGTCTTGTCTACTCTAATGTCTCCCTGCTCAGTGTCTTCTCTACTCTACTGTCCCCCTGCTCAGTGTCTTCTCTACTCTACTGTCCCCCTGCTCAGTGTCTTCTCTACTCTACTGTCTCCCTGCTCAGTGTCTTCTCTGCTCTACTGTCCCACTGCCCAGTGTCTTCTCTACTCTACTGTCCCCCTGCCCAGTGTCTTCTCTACTCTACTGTCCCCCTGCTCAGTGTCTTCTCTACTCTACTGTGCCCCTGCTCAGTGTCTTCTCTTCTCTACTGTCCCCTGCCCAGTGTCTTCTCTACTCTACTGTCCCCCTGCTTAGTGTCTTCTCTAATGTCCCCCTGCTCAGTGTCTTCTCTACTCTACTGTCTCCCTGCTCAGTGTCTTCTCTACTCTACTGTCCCCCTGCTCAGTGTCTTCTCTACTCTAATGTCCCCCTGCTCGGTGTCTTCTCTACTCTACTGTCCCCCTGCCCAGTGTCTTCTCTACTCTACTGTCCCCCTGCTCAGTGTCTTCTCTACTCTACTGTCCCCCTGCTCAGTGTCTTCTCTACTCTACTGTCCCCCTGCTCAGTGTCTTCTCTACTCTACTGTCCCCCTGCCCAGTGTCTTCTCTACTCTACTGTCCCCCTGCTCAGTGTCTTCTCTACTCTACTGTCCCCCTGCTCAGTGTCTTCTCTACTCTACTGTCCCCCTGCTCAGTGTCTTCTCTACTCTACTGTCCCCCTGCTCAGTGTCTTCTCTACTCTACTGTCCCCCTGCTCAGTGTCTTCTCTACTCTACTGTCCCCCTGCTCAGTGTCTTCTCTACTCTACTGTCCCCCTGCTCAGTGTCTTCTCTACTCTACTGTCCCCCTGCTCAGTGTCTTCTCTACTCTACTGTCCCCCTGCTCAGTGTCTTCTCTACTCTACTGTCCCCCTGCTCAGTGTCTTCTCTACTCTACTGTCCCCCTGCCCAGTGTCTTCTCTACTCTACTGTCCCCCTGCTCAGTGTCTTCTCTGCTCTACTGTCCCCCTGCCCAGTGTCTTCTCTTCTCTACTGTCCCCCTGCCCAGTGTCTTCTCTACTCTACTGTCCCCCTGCCCAGTGTCTTCTCTACTCTACTGTCCCCCTGCTCAGTGTCTTCTCTACTCTACTGTGCCCCTGCTCAGTGTCTTCTCTTCTCTACTGTCCCCTGCCCAGTGTCTTCTCTACTCTACTGTCCCCCTGCTTAGTGTCTTCTCTAATGTCCCCCTGCTCAGTGTCTTCTCTACTCTACTGTCTCCCTGCTCAGTGTCTTCTCTACTCTACTGTCCCCCTGCTCAGTGTCTTCTCTACTCTAATGTCCCCCTGCTCAGTGTCTTCTCTACTCTACTGTCCCCCTGCTCAGTGTCTTCTCTACTCTACTGTCCCCCTGCTCAGTGTCTTCTCTACTCTACTGTCCCCCTGCTCAGTGTCTTCTCTACTCTACTGTCCCCCTGCTCAGTGTCTTCTCTACTCTACTGTCCCCCTGCCCAGTGTCTTCTCTACTCTACTGTCCCCCTGCTCAGTGTCTTCTCTACTCTGCTGTCCCCCTGCTCAGTGTCTTCTCTACTCTAATGTCCCCCTGCTCAGTGTCTTCTCTACTCTACTGTCCCCCTGCTCAGTGTCTTCTCTACTCTACTGTCTCCCTGCTCAGTGTCTTCTCTACTCTACTGTCCCCCAGCTCAGTGTCTTCTCTACTCTGCTGTCCCCCTGCTCAGTGTCTTCTCTACTCTACTGTCCCCCTGCTCAGTGTCTTCTCTACTCTACTGTCGCCCTGCTCAGTGTCTTCTCCACTCTAATGTCCCCCTGCTCAGTGTCTTCTCTACTCTACTGTCCCCCTGCTCAGTGTCTTCTCTACTCTACTGTCTCCCTGCTCAGTGTCTTCTCTACTCTACTGTCCCCCTGCTCAGTGTCTTCTCTAATGTCCCCCTGCTCAGTGTCTTCTCTACTCTACTGTCCCCCTGCTCAGTGTCTTGTCTACTCTAATGTCCCCCTGCTCAGTGTCTTCTCTAATGTCCCCCTGCTCAGTGTCTTCTCTACTCTACTGTACCCCTGCTCAGTGTCTTGTCTACTCTAATGTCCCCCTGCTCAGTGTCTTCTCTACTCTACTGTCCCCCTGCTCAGTGTCTTCTCTACTCTAATGTCCCCCTGCTCAGTGTCTTCTCTACTCTACTGTCCCCCTGCCCAGTGTCTTCTCTTCTCTACTGTCCCCCTGCTCAGTGTCTTCTCTACTCTACTGTCTCCCTGTTCAGTGTCTTCTCTACTGTCCCCCTGCTCAGTGTCTTCTCTACTGTCCCCCTGCTCAGTGTCTTGTCTACTCTACTGTCCCCCTGCTCAGTATCTTCTCTACTGTCCCCCTGCTCAGTGTCTTCTCTACTGTCCCCCTGCTCAGTGTCTTGTCTACTCTACTGTCCCCCTGCTCAGTGTCTTCTCTACTCTACTGTCCCCCTGCTCAGTGTCTTCTCTACTCTACTGTCCCCCTGCTCAGTGTCTTCTCTACTCTACTGTCCCCCTGCTCAGTGTCTTCTCTACTCTACTGTCCCCCTGCCCAGTGTCTTCTCTACTCTACTGTCCCCCTGCTCAGTGTCTTCTCTACTCTACTGTCCCCCTGCTCAGTGTCTTCTCTACTCTACTGTCCCCCTGCCCAGTGTCTTCTCTTCTCTACTGTCCCCCTGCCCAGTGTCTTCTCTACTCTACTGTCCCCCTGCCCAGTGTCTTCTCTACTCTACTGTCCCCCTGCTCAGTGTCTTCTCTACTCTACTGTGCCCCTGCTCAGTGTCTTCTCTTCTCTACTGTCCCCTGCCCAGTGTCTTCTCTACTCTACTGTCCCCCTGCTTAGTGTCTTCTCTAATGTCTCCCTGCTCAGTGTCTTCTCTACTCTACTGTCTCCCTGCTCAGTGTCTTCTCTACTCTACTGTCCCCCTGCTCAGTGTCTTCTCTACTCTAATGTCCCCCTGCTCGGTGTCTTCTCTACTCTACTGTCCCCCTGCTCAGTGTCTTCTCTACTCTACTGTTCCCCTGCTCAGTGTCTTCTCTACTCTACTGTCCCCCTGCTCAGTGTCTTCTCTACTCTACTGTCCCCCTGCTCAGTGTCTTCTCTACTCTACTGTCCCCTGCCCAGTGTCTTCTCTACTCTACTGTCCCCCTGCTCAGTGTCTTCTCTACTCTACTGTCCCCCTGCTCAGTGTCTTCTCTACTCTACTGTCCCCCTGCTCAGTGTCTTCTCTACTCTACTGTCCCCCTGCTCAGTGTCTTCTCTACTCTACTGTCCCCCTGCTCAGTGTCTTGTCTACTCTAATGTCTCCCTGCTCAGTGTCTTCTCTACTCTACTGTCCCCCTGCTCAGTGTCTTCTCTACTCTACTGTCCCCCTGCTCAGTGTCTTCTCTACTCTACTGTCTCCCTGCTCAGTGTCTTCTCTACTCTACTGTCCCCCTGCTCAGTGTCTTCTCTACTCTACTGTCCCCCTGCTCAGTGTCTTCTCTACTCTACTGTCCCCCTGCTCAGTGTCTTCTCTACTCTACTGTCCCCCTGCTCAGTGTCTTCTCTACTCTACTGTCCCCTGCTCAGTGTCTTCTCTACTCTACTGTCCCCCTGCTCAGTGTCTTCTCTACTCTACTGTCTCCCTGCACAGTGTCTTCTCTACTCTACTGTCCCCCTGCTCAGTGTCTTCTCTACTCTACTGTCCCCCTGCTCAGTGTCTTCTCTACTCTACTGCCCCCCTGCTCAGTGTCTTCTCTACTCTTCTGTCCCCCTGCTCAGTGTCTTCTCTACTCTACTGTCCCCCTGCTCAGTGTCTTCTCTACTCTACTGCCCCCCTGCTCAGTGTCTTCTCTACTCTACTGTCCCCCAGCTCAGTGTCTTCTCTACTGTCCCCCTGCTCAGTGTCTTCTCTACTCTACTGTCGCCCTGCTCAGTGTCTTCTCTACTCTATTGTCCCCCTGCTCATTGTCTTCTCTACTCTACTGTCCCCCTGCTCAGTGTCTTGTCTACTCTACTGTCCCCCTGCTCAGTGTCTTCTCTACTGTCCCCCTGCTCAGTGTCTTCTCTACTGTCCCCCTGCTCAGTGTCTTGTCTACTCTACTGTCCCCCTGCTCAGTGTCTTCTCTACTCTACTGTCCCCCTGCTCAGTGTCTTCTCTACTCTACTGTCCCCCTGCTCAGTGTCTTCTCTACTCTACTGTCCCCCTGCTCAGTGTCTTCTCTACTCTACTGTCCCCCTGCTCAGTGTCTTCTCTACTCTACTGTCCCCCTGCCCAGTGTCTTCTCTACTCTACTGTCCCCCTGCTCAGTGTCTTCTCTGCTCTACTGTCCCCCTGCCCAGTGTCTTCTCTTCTCTACTGTCCCCCTGCCCAGTGTCTTCTCTACTCTACTGTCCCCCTGCCCAGTGTCTTCTCTACTCTACTGTCCCCCTGCTCAGTGTCTTCTCTACTCTACTGTCCCCTGCCCAGTGTCTTCTCTACTCTACTGTCCCCCTGCTTCGTGTCTTCTCTAATGTCCCCCTATTCAGTGTCTTCTCTACTCTACTGTCTCCCTGCTCAGTGTCTTCTCTACTCTACTGTCCCCCTAATCAGTGTCTTCTCTACTCTAATGTCCCCCTGCTCAGTGTCTTCTCTACTCTACTGTCCCCCTGCTCAGTGTCTTCTCTACTCTACTGTCCCCCTAATCAGTGTCTTCTCTACTCTACTGTCCCCCTGCTCAGTGTCTTCTCTACTCTACTCTCCCCCTGCTCAGTGTTTTCTCTACTCTACTGTCCCCCTGCCCAGTGTCTTCTCTACTCTACTGTCCCCCTGCTCAGTGTCTTCTCTACTCTACTGTCCCCCTGCTCAGTGTCTTCTCTACTCTACTGTCCCCCTGCTCAGTGTCTTCTCTACTCTACTGTCCCTCTGC
Source organism: Salvelinus fontinalis (assembly GCF_029448725.1). Classification (NCBI taxonomy): domain Eukaryota; kingdom Metazoa; phylum Chordata; class Actinopteri; order Salmoniformes; family Salmonidae; genus Salvelinus; species Salvelinus fontinalis. The sequence goes on along the minus strand of NC_074701.1, from coordinate 34,365,095 downwards.
TCAGTGTCTTCTCTACTCTACTGTCCCCCTGCTCAGTGTCTTGTCTACTCTAATGTCTCCCTGCTCAGTGTCTTCTCTACTCTACTGTCCCCCTGCTCAGTGTCTTCTCTACTCTACTGTCCCCCTGCTCAGTGTCTTCTCTACTCTACTGTCTCCCTGCTCAGTGTCTTCTCTACTCTACTGTCCCCCTGCTCAGTGTCTTCTCTACTCTACTGTCCCCCTGCTCAGTGTCTTCTCTACTCTACTGTCCCCCTGCTCAGTGTCTTCTCTACTCTACTGTCCCCCTGCTCAGTGTCTTGTCTACTCTAATGTCTCCCTGCTCAGTGTCTTCTCTACTCTACTGTCCCCCTGCTCAGTGTCTTCTCTACTCTACTGTCCCCCTGCTCAGTGTCTTCTCTACTCTACTGTCTCCCTGCTCTGTGTCTTCTCTGCTCTACTGTCCCCCTGCCCAGTGTCTTCTCTACTCTACTGTCCCCCTGCCCAGTGTCTTCTCTACTCTACTGTCCCCCTGCTCAGTGTCTTCTCTACTCTACTGTGCCCCTGCTCAGTGTCTTCTCTTCTCTACTGTCCCCTGCCCAGTGTCTTCTCTACTCTACTGTCCCCCTGCTTAGTGTCTTCTCTAATGTCCCCCTGCTCAGTGTCTTCTCTACTCTACTGTCTCCCTGCTCAGTGTCTTCTCTACTCTACTGTCCCCCTGCTCAGTGTCTTCTCTACTCTAATGTCCCCCTGCTCGGTGTCTTCTCTACTCTACTGTCCCCCTGCTCAGTGTCTTCTCTACTCTACTGTCCCCCTGCTCAGTGTCTTCTCTACTCTACTGTCCCCCTGCTCAGTGTCTTCTCTACTCTACTGTCCCCCTGCTCAGTGTCTTCTCTACTCTACTGTCCCCCTGCCCAGTGTCTTCTCTACTCTACTGTCCCCCTGCTCAGTGTCTTCTCTACTCTACTGTCCCCCTGCTCAGTGTCTTCTCTACTCTACTGTCCCCCTGCTCAGTGTCTTCTCTACTCTACTGTCCCCCTGCTCAGTGTCTTCTCTACTCTACTGTCCCCCTGCTCAGTGTCTTCTCTACTCTACTGTCCCCCTGCTCAGTGTCTTCTCTACTCTACTGTCCCCCTGCTCAGTGTCTTCTCTACTCTACTGTCCCCCTGCTCAGTGTCTTCTCTACTCTACTGTCCCCCTGCTCAGTGTCTTCTCTACTCTACTGTCCCCCTGCTCAGTGTCTTCTCTACTCTACTGTCCCCCTGCCCAGTGTCTTCTCTACTCTACTGTCCCCCTGCTCAGTGTCTTCTCTGCTCTACTGTCCCCCTGCCCAGTGTCTTCTCTTCTCTACTGTCCCCCTGCCCAGTGTCTTCTCTACTCTACTGTCCCCCTGCCCAGTGTCTTCTCTACTCTACTGTCCCCCTGCTCAGTGTCTTCTCTACTCTACTGTGCCCCTGCTCAGTGTCTTCTCTTCTCTACTGTCCCCTGCCCAGTTTCTTCTCTACTCTACTGTCCCCCTGCTTAGTGTCTTCTCTAATGTCCCCCTGCTCAGTGTCTTCTCTACTCTACTGTCCCCCTGCTCAGTGTCTTCTCTACTCTACTGTCCCCCTGCTCAGTGTCTTCTCTACTCTAATGTCCCCCTGCTCAGTGTCTTCTCTACTCTACTGTCCCCCTGCTCAGTGTCTTCTCTACTCTACTGTCCCCCTGCTCAGTGTCTTCTCTACTCTACTGTCCCCCTGCTCAGTGTCTTCTCTACTCTACTGTCCCCCTGCTCAGTGTCTTCTCTACTCTACTGTCCCCCTGGCCATTGTCTTCTCTACTCTACTGTCCCCCTGCTCAGTGTCTTCTCTACTCTACTGTCCCCCTGCTCAGTGTCTTCTCTACTCTACTGTCCCCCTGCTCAGTGTCTTCTCTACTCTACTGTCCCCCTGCTCAGTGTCTTCTCTACTCTACTGTCCCCCTGCTCAGTGTCTTGTCTACTCTAATGTCCCCCTGCTTAGTGTCTTCTCTAATGTCCCCCTGCTCAGTGTCTTCTCTACTCTACTGTCTCCCTGCTCAGTGTCTTCTCTACTCTACTGTCCCCCTGCTCAGTGTCTTCTCTACTCTAATGTCCCCCTGCTCGGTGTCTTCTCTACTCTACTGTCCCCCTGCTCAGTGTCTTCTCTACTCTACTGTCCCCCTGCTCAGTGTCTTCTCTACTCTACTGTCCCCCTGCTCAGTGTCTTCTCTACTCTACTGTCCCCCTGCTCAGTGTCTTCTCTACTCTACTGTCTCCCTGCTCAGTGTCTTCTCTACTCTACTGTCCCCCTGCTCAGTGTCTTCTCTACTCTACTGTCCCCCTGCTCAGTGTCTTCTCTACTCTACTGTCCCCCTGCTCAGTGTCTTGTCTACTCTACTGTCCCCCTGCTCAGTGTCTTCTCTACTCTACTGTCCCCTGCTCAGTGTCTTCTCTACTCTACTGTCCCCCTGCTCAGTGTCTTCTCTACTCTACTGTCTCCCTGCACAGTGTCTTCTCTACTCTACTGTCCCCCTGCTCAGTGTCTTCTCTACTCTACTGCCCCCCTGCTCAGTGTCTTCTCTACTCTTCTGTCCCCCTGCTCAGTGTCTTCTCTACTCTACTGTCCCCCTGCTCAGTGTCTTCTCTACTCTACTGTCTCCCTGCTCAGTGTCTTCTCTACTCTACTGTCCCCCTGCTCAGTGTCTTCTCTACTCTACTGTCCCCATGCTCAGTGTCTTCTCTACTGTCCCCCTGCTCAGTGTCTTCTCTACTCTACTGTCCCCCTGCTCAGTGTCTTCTCTACTCTACTGTCCCCCTGCTCAGTGTCTTCTCTACTGTCCCCCTGCTCAGTGTCTTCTCTACTCTACTGTCGCCCTGCTCAGTGTCTTCTCTACTGTCCCCCTGCTCAGTGTCTTCTCTACTCTACTGTCCCCCTGCTCAGTGTCTTCTCTACTCTACTGTCCCCCTGCTCAGTGTCTTGTCTACTCTACTGTCCCCCTGCTCAGTGTCTTCTCTACTGTCCCCCTGCTCAGTGTCTTCTCTACTGTCCCCCTGCTCAGTGTCTTGTCTACTCTACTGTCCCCTGCTCAGTGTCTTCTCTACTGTCCCCCTGCTCAGTTTCTTGTCTACTGTCCCCCTGCTCAGTGTCTTCTCTAATCTACTGTCCCCCTGCTCAGTGTCTTCTCTACTCTACTGTCCCCCTGCTCAGTGTCTTCTCTACTCTACTGTCCCCCTGCTCAGTGTCTTCTCTACTCTACTGTCCCCCTGCTCAGTGTCTTCTCTAATCTACTGTCCCCCTGCTCAGTGTCTTCTCTACTCTACTGTCCCCCTGCTCAGTGTCTTCTCTACTCTACTGCCCCCCTGCTCAGTGTCTTCTCTACTCTACTGTCCCCCTGCCCAGTGTCTTCTCTTCTCTAATGTCCCCCTGCCCAGTGTCTTCTCTACTCTACTGTCCCCCTGCCCAGTGTCTTCTCTACTCTACTGTCCCCCTGCTCAGTGTCTTCTCTACTCTACTGTGCCCCTGCTCAGTGTCTTCTCTTCTCTACTGTCCCCTGCCCAGTGTCTTCTCTACTCTACTGTCCCCCTGCTTAGTGTCTTCTCTAATGTCCCCCTGCTCAGTGTCTTCTCTACTCTACTGTCTCCCTGCTCAGTGTCTTCTCTACTCTACTGTCCCTTGCCCAGTGTCTTCTCTACTCTACTGTCCCCCTGCTCAGTGTCTTCTCTACTCTAATGTCCCCCTGCTCGGTGTCTTCTCTACTCTACTGTCCCCCTGCTCAGTGTCTTCTCTACTCTACTGTCCCCCTGCTCAGTGTCTTCTCTACTCTACTGTCCCCCTGCTCAGTGTCTTCTCTACTCTACTGTCCCCCTGCTCAGTGTCTTCTCTACTCTACTGTCCCCCTGCCCAGTGTCTTCTCTACTCTACTGTCCCCCTGCTCAGTGTCTTCTCTACTCTACTGTCCCCCTGCTCAGTGTCTTCTCTACTCTACTGTCCCCCTGCTCAGTGATTTCTCTACTCTACTGTCCCCCTGCTCAGTGTCTTGTCTACTCTAATGTCTCCCTGCTCAGTGTCTTCTCTACTCTACTGTCCCCCTGCTCAGTGTTTTCTCTACTCTACTGTCCCCCTGCTCAGTGTCTTCTCTACTCTACTGTCTCCCTGCTCACTGTCTTCTCTACTCTAATGTCCCCCTGCTCAGTGTCTTCTCTACTCTACTGTCCCCCTGCTCAGTGTCTTCTCTACTCTACTGTCCCCCTGCTCAGTGTCTTCTCTACTCTACTGTCCCCCTGCTCAGTGTCTTCTCTACTCTACTGTCCCCTGCTCAGTGTCTTCTCTACTCTACTGTCCCCTGCTCAGTGTCTTCTCTACTCTACTGTCTCCCTGCACAGTGTCTTCTCTACTCTACTGTCCCCCTGCTCAGTGTTTTCTCTACTGTACTGTCCCCCTGCTCAGTGTCTTCTCTACTCTACTGTCCCCCTGCTCAGTGTCTTCTCTACTCTACTGTCCCCCTGCTCAGTTTCTTCTCTACTCTACTGTCCCCCTGCTCAGTGTCTTCTCAACTGTCTCCCTGCTCAGTGTCTTCTCTACTCTACTGTCCCCCTGCTCAGTGTCTTCTCTACTCTACTGTCCCCATGCTCAGTGTCTTCTCTACTGTCCCCCTGCTCATTGTCTTCTCTACTCTACTGTCCCCCTGCTCAGTGTCTTCTCTACTGTCCCCCTGCTCAGTGTCTTCTCTACTCTACTGTCGCCCTGCTCAGTGTCTTCTCTACTGTCCCCCTGCTCAGTGTCTTCTCTACTCTGCTGTCCCCCTGCTCAGTGTCTTCTCTACTCTACTGTCCCCCTGCTCAGTGTCTTCTCTACTCTAATGTCCCCCTGCTCAGTGTCTTCTCTACTCTACTGTCCCCCTGCTCAGTGTCTTCTCTACTCTACTGTCCCCCTGCTCAGTGTCTTCTCTACTCTACTGTCGCCCTGCTCAGTGTCTTCTCTACTCTACTGTCCCCCTGCTCAGTGTCTTCTCTACTCTACTGTCCCCCTGCTCAGTGACTTCCCTACTCTAATGTCCCCCTGCTCAGTTTCTTCTCTACTCTACTGTCCCCCTGCTCAGTGTCTTCTCTACTCTACTGTCCCCCTGCTCAGTGTCTTCTCTACTCTACTGTCCCCCTGCTCAGTGTCTTCTCTACTCTACTGTCCCCCTGCTCAGTGTCTTCTCTACTCTAATGTCCCCCTGCTCAGTGTCTTCTCTACTCTACTGTCCCCCTGCTCAGTGTCTTCTCTACTCTAATGTCCCCCTGCTCAGTGTCTTCTCTACTCTACTGTCTCCCTGCTCAGTTTCTTCTCTACTCTACTGTCCCTTGCCCAGTGTCTTCTCTTCTCTAATGTCCCCCTGCTCAGTGTCTTGTCTTCTCTACTGTCCCCCTGCTCAGTGTCTTCTCTACTGTCCCCCTGCTCAGTGTCTTCTCTACTCTTTTATTTTTATTTATTTATTTCACCTTTATTTAACCAGGTAGGCAAATTGAGAACACGTTCTCATTTACAATTGCGACCTGGCCAAGATAAAGCAAAGCAATTCGACACATACAACAACACATAGTTACACATGGAGTAAAACAAACATACAGTCAATAATACAGTGAAAAATAAGTCTATATACAATATGAGCAAGTGAGGTGAGATAAGGGAGGTGAAGGCAAACAAAATATATAAATAAATAAATGAAAATATAAAAAGGCCATGGTGGCGAAGTAAATACAATATAGCAAGTAAAAAAAACACTGGAATGGTTGGTTTGCAGTGGAAGAAGGTGCAAAGTAGAGATAGAAATAATGGGGTGCAAAGGAGCAAAATAAATAAAAACAGTAGGTAAAGAGGTAGTTGTTTGGGCTAAATTATAGATGGGCTATGTACAGGTGCAGTAATCTATGAGCTGCTCTGACATCTGGTGCTTAAAGCTAGTGAGGGAGATAAGTGTTTCCAGTTTCAGAGATTTTTGTAGTTCGTTCCAGTCATTGGCAGCAGAGAACTGGAAGGAGAGGCGGCCAAAGGAAGAATTGGTTTTGGGGGTGACCAGAGAGATATACCTGCTGGAGCGCGTGCTACGGGTGGGCGTTGCTATGGTGACCAGCGAGCTGAGATAAGGGGGGACTTTACCTAGCAGGGTCTTGTAGATGACCTGGAGCCAGTGGGTTTGGCGACGAGTGTGAAGCGAGGGCCAGCCAACGAGAGCGTACAGGTCGCAGTGGTGGGTAGTATATGGGGCTTTGGTGACAAAACGGATGGCACTGTGATAGACTGCATCCAATTTATTGAGTAGGGTTTTGGAGGCTATTTTGTAAATTACATCACCGAAGTCGAGGATTGGTAGGATGGTCAGTTTTACAAGGGTATGTTTGGCAGCATGAGTGAAGGATGCTTTGTTGCGGAATAGGAAGCCGATTCTAGATTTAACTTTGGATTGGAGATGCTTGATGTGAGTCTGGAAGGAGAGTTTACAGTCTAACCAGACACCTAGGTATTTGTAGTTGTCCACATATTCTAAGTCAGAGCCGTCCAGAGTAGTGATGTTGGACAGGCGGGCAGGTGCAGGCAGCGATCGGTTGAAGAGCATGCATTTAGTTTTACTTGTATTTAAGAGCAATTGGAGGCCACGGAAGGAGAGTTGTATGGCATTGAAGCTCGCCTGGAGGGTTGTTAACACAGTGTCAAAAGAAGGGCCAGAAGTATACAGAATAGTGTCGTCTGCGTAGAGGTGGATCAGAGAATCACCAGCAGCAAGAGCGACATCATTGATGTAAACAGAGAAGAGAGTCGGTCCAAGAATTGAACCCTGTGGCACCCCCATAGAGACTGCCAGAGGTCCGGACAACAGACCCTCCGATTTGACACACTGAACTCGATCAGAGAAGTAGTTGGTGAACCAGGCGAGGCAATCATTAGAGAAACCAAGGCTGTCGAGTCTGCCGATGAGGATGTGGTGATTGACAGAGTCAAAAGCCTTGGCAAGGTCAATGAATATGGCTGCACAGTACTGTTTCCTATCGATAGCGGTTAAGATGTCGTTTATGACCTTGAGCGTGGCTGAGGTGCACCCATGACCAGCTCTGAAACCAGATTGCATAGCGATCTAATGTCCCCCTGCTCAGTGTCTTCTCTACTCTACTGTCTCCCTGCTCAGTGTCTTCCCTACTCTACTGTCTCCCTGCTCAGTGTCTTCTCTAATGTCCCCCTGCTCAGTGTCTTCCCTACTCTACTGCCCCCCTGCTCAGTGTCTTCTCTACTCTACTGTCCCCCTGCTCAGTGTCTTCTCTACTCTACTGTCTCCCTGCTCAGTGTATTCCCTACTCTACTGTCTCCCTGCTCAGTGTCTTCTCTACTGTCCCCCTGCCCAGTGTCTTCTCTACTCTACTGTCTCCCTGCTCAGTGTCTTCTCTACTCTACTGTCCCCCTGCTCAGTGTCTTCCCTACTCTACTGCCCCCCTGCTCAGTGTCTTCTCTACTGTCCCCCTGCTCAGTGTCTTCTCTACTCTACTGTCTCCCTGCTCAGTGTCTTCCCTACTCTACTGTCTCCCTGCTCAGTGTCTTCTCTAATGTCCCCCTGCTCAGTGTCTTCTCTACTCTACTGTCTCCCTGCTCAGTGTCTTCCCTACTCTACTGTCTCCCTGCTCAGTGTCTTCTCTAATGTCCCCCTGCCCAGTGTCTTCTCTACTCTACTGTCTCCCTGCTCAGTGTCTTCTCTACTCTAGTGTCCCCCTGCTCAGTGTCTTCTCTACTCTACTGTCCCCCTGCTCAGTGTCTTCTCTACTCTACTGTCTCCCTGCTCAGTGTCTTCTCTACTCTACTGTCCCCCTGCTCAGTGTCTTCTCTACTCTACTGTCCCCCTGCTCAGTGTCTTCTCTACTCTACTGTCCCCCTGCACAGTGTCTTCTCTACTCTACTGTCCCCCTGCTCAGTGTCTTGTCTACTCTACTGTCCCCCTGCTCAGTGTCTTCTCTACTCTAATGTCCCCCTGCTCAGTGTCTTCTCTACTCTACTGCCCCCCTGCTCAGTGTCTTCTCTACTCTGCTGTCTCCCTGCTCAGTGTCTTCTCTACTCTACTGTCCCCCTGCTCAGTGTCTTCTCTACTCTATTGTCCCCCTGCACAGTGTCTTCTCTACTCTACTGTCTCCCTGCTCAGTGTCTTCTCTACTCTACTGTCCCCCTGCTCAGTGACTTCTCTACTCTAATGTCCCCCTGCTCAGTGTCTTCTCTACTCTACTGTCCCCCTGCTCAGTGTCTTCTCTAATGTCCCCCTGCTCAGTGTCTTCTCTACTCTACTGTCCCCCTGCTCAGTGTCTTCTCTACTCTACTGTCTCCCTGCTCAGTGTCTTCCCTACTCTACTGTCCCCCTGCTCAGTGTCTTCTCTACTCTACTGTCCCCCTGCCCAGTGTCTTCTCTACTCTACTGTCCCCCTGCTCAGTGTCTTGTCTACTCTAATGTCCCCCTGCTCAGTGTCTTGTCTACTCTAATGTCCCCCTGCTCAGTGTCTTCTCTAATATCCCCATGCTCAGTGTCTTCTCTACTCTACTGTCCCCCTGCTTGCTTATTGCTGGGCGTCAGACAGTAGATTACATTGTAACCTTGACCAGGCTGCCTGTTATAAATCACCAAACAGCCACTACATCTCATCCTGGTGTGTCATCAGCCACGCCATGGATATTACAGGTAGGATGAGCTGCTGAATCACACCAAGGATATCATTGTGGAATTAAAGGGCCAGTCAGTCTCTTACACCAAGGATATAATTGTGGAATTAAAGGGCCAGTCAGTCTGTTACACCAATGATATCATTGTGGAATTAAAGGGCCAGTCAGTCTCTTACACCAAGGCTATCATTGTGGAATTAAAGGGCCAGTCAATCTGTTACACCAAGGATATCATTGTGGAATTGAAGGGCCAGTCAGTCTCTTACACCAACGCTATCATTATGGTGTTACAGGGCCAGTCAGTCTCTTACACCAACGCTATCATTATGGTGTTACAGGGCCAGTCAGTCTCTTACACCATTGTGGAATTAAAGGGCCAGACAGTCACTTACACCAAGGCTGTCATTATTGTATTACAGGGCCAGTCAGTCTGTTACACCAAGGATATCATTATTAGTGTTACAGGGCCAGTCAGTCTCTCCATGGGTAGATCATGGCACCTTCATTTTATGGTACAGAGTTCTTCTAATGAATGACAATACGAATCTATAAATTATCTGTTTGTTTCTTTGGACTGAGTAAGAAAAAGAGAGAGGGGAGAGAGAGGGAGAGAGAACAAGAGAGGAGAAAGTAAGAGAGGAGAGAGAGCGAGAGAGAGAGAGAGAGAGAGAGACAGAGAGAGAGAGAGAGTGAAAGAGAGTGAAAGAGAGTGAGAGAGAGTGAAAGAGAGGGACAGAGAGAGGAGAGAGATAGACAGAGAGTGATAGAGAGAGGGAGAGAGAGGAGAGAGAGTGAAAGAGAGAGAGGGAGATAGAGAGTGTGAGAGAGTGAAAGAGAGGGACAGAGAGAGGAGAGAGATAGACAGAGAGTGATAGAGAGAGGGAGAGAGAGGAGAGAGAGTGAAAGAGAGAGAGGGGGATAGAGAGTGTGAGAGAGTGTGTGTATGGTAAAATACAGGGGTATGGTCCAAACAGAAGAGAGTGATAAAGCTCAGCATGGTTAAGCCTGATGAATTAATAACATAGAGCCAGATGGTTCCCAGGGGCCTAGTGGAGCATGGCAGCATGGAGAGGAGAGCACCAGGACACACACACACCAGATAACACACTGATAACACACACACACAGCCAATAACACACTGATAACACACACACACACACACGGCCAATAACACACTGATAACACACAAACACACGGCCAATAACACACTGATAACACACACACACGGCCAATAACACACTGATAACACACACACACAGCCAATAACACACTGATAACACACACACACAGCCAATAACACACTGATAACACACACACACACGGCCAATAACACACTGATAACACACAAACACACGGCCAATAACACACTGATAACACACACACACACAGCCAATAACACCCTGTTAACACACACACACAGCCAATAACACATTGTTAACACACACACACACACAGCCAATAACACACTGATAACACACACACACAGCCAATAACACACTGATAACACACACACAGCCAATAACACACTGATATCACACACACACAGCCAATAACACACTGATAACACACACACACAGCCAATAACACACTGATAACACACACACACACAGCCAATAACACACTGATAACACACACACACAGCCAATAACACACTGATAACACACACACACACACAGCCAATAACACACTGATAACACACACACACACAGCCAATAACACACTGATAACACACACACACAGCCAATAACACACTGATAACACACACACACACAGCCAATAACACACTGATAACACACTGAGATATAACACACTGAGATATAACACACTGAGATATAACACACTGAGATATAACACACTGAGATATAACACACTGAGATATAACACACTGAGATATAACATCCTGTTAACACACTGAGATATAACACACTGAGATATAACACCATGTTAACACACTGAGATATAACACACTGAGATATAACACCATGTTAACACACTGAGATATAACACCCTGTTAACACACTGAGATATAACACACTGAGATATAACACCCTGTTAACACACTGAGATATAACACACTGAGATATAACACCCTGTTAACACACTGAGATATAACACCATGTTAACACACTGAGATATAACACCCTGTTAACACACTGAGATATAACACACTGAGATATAACACCCTGTTAACACACTGAGATATAACACCCTGTTAACACACTGAGATATAACACCCTGTTAACACACTGAGATATAACACCCTGTTAACACACTGAGATATAACACCCTGTTAACACACTGAGATATAACACCATGTTAACACACTGAGATATAACACCATGTTAACACACTGAGATATAACACCATGTTAACACACTGAGATATAACACACTGAGATATAACACCCTGTTAACACACTGAGATATAACACACTGAGATATAACACCCTGTTAACACACTGAGATATAACACACTGAGATATAACACCCTGTTAACACACTGAGATATAACACACTGAGATATAACACACTGAGATATAACACCCTGTTAACACACTGAGATATAACACACTGAGATATAACACCATGTTAACACACTGAGATATAACACACTGAGATATAACATCCTGTTAACACACTGAGATATAACACCATGTTAACACACTGAGATATAACACACTGAGATATAACACCCTGTTAACACACTGAGATATAACACCATGTTAACACACTGAGATATAACACCATGTTAACACACTGAGATATAACACCCTGTTAACACACTGAGATATAACACACTGAGATATAACACACTGAGATATAACACCATGTTAACACACTGAGATATAACACCATGTTAACACACTGAGATATAACACACTGAGATATAACACCATGTTAACACACTGAGATATAACACCCTGTTAACACACTGAGATATAACACACTGAGATATAACACACTGAGATATAACACCATGTTAACACACTGAGATATAACACCCTGTTAACACACTGAGATATAACACCCTGTTAACACACTGAGATATAACACCCTGTTAACACACTGAGATATAACACCCTGTTAACACACTGAGATATAACACCCTGTTAACACACTGAGATATAACACCCTGTTAACACACTGAGATATAACACACTGAGATATAACACCCTGTTAACACACTGAGATATAACACCCTGTTAACACACTGAGATATAACACCCTGTTAACACACTGAGATATAACACCCTGTTAACACACTGAGATATAACACCCTGTTAACACACTGAGATATAACACCCTGAGATATAACACACTGAGATATAACACCCTGTTAACACACTGAGATATAACACACTGAGATATAACACCCTGTTAACACACTGAGATATAACACACTGAGATATAACACACTGAGATATAACACCCTGTTAACACACTGAGATATAACACCCTGTTAACACACTGAGATATAACACACTGAGATATAACACACTGAGATATAACACCCTGTTAACACACTGAGATATAACACACTGAGATATAACACCCTGTTAACACACTGAGATATAACACACTGAGATATAACACCCTGTTAACACACTGAGATATAACACCCTGTTAACACACTGAGATATAACACCCTGTTAACACACTGAGATATAACACCCTGTTAACACACTGAGATATAACACCATGTTAACACACTGAGATATAACACCCTGTTAACACACTGAGATATAACACCCTGTTAACACACTAAATAGAAATTACATTCCTGCTTTTCTTCATGTTGTCAAAACAGATTTCAATGGAACATGGTCTGACTGTCCTTCCATGTCCCTGAATGAATTGGTCCTGATTGCAATGTCTTAATGTATTTCAAATGAAGATAATTATCTAAGTAATGATAATAAACCTTGAGATTAGTTCAAAAGAATTATATTTAGCATTATGGAACTTATAAACATTTCAAGCAATTTCTGAGTTTCTCAATTTGATTGAAAATACATGCAGTCAGGGCGTTAACACACCTGCTTCAGTTGAAACAAACCAAAACGTGGACAGTGTGAAAGGACAAACACGTTACTAGGCCTGATTTGGCTGTAGGCTATACGATGCTGCTGCCTCTTTAAAATACTGATCTGAAGTCATTTCTAACCCTTCACTATCTAAACAGTTCAGGTTCAGGATTAGGTTAGGGTAAACTGATCCTAGGTCTGTGTAAAGATTTAACCTCTACCTATATGTCAGACCAGCCTGGCCAGCTGGGCTGCAGTCAGAGTAGTGGTCCATGGGACTTCCTCTTAAGGTTAGAGGGACGTGGTTGGTTCCACCAGTTTACAGCTGGGGCTATACTGCCCCCCAGTGCCCAGACAGAAAATGACACCCGCCACCACGGACAACACAGCAGTAGCCTAGTGGGCTAGAAGAGTCAGAAGTGGCCAAAGTTTGCAGTTGATGACAG
>NC_074701.1:34331966-34349556 GCF_029448725.1 Salvelinus fontinalis | reverse complement strand
CGAGAGCGAGACGAGACAGAGAGCAGAGAAGAGAGAGAGAGACAGAGAGAGAGACAGAGAGAGACAGAGACAGAGACAGAGACAGAGACAGAGACAGAGACAGAGACAGAGACAGAGACAGAGACAGAGACAGAGACAGAGAGAGAGACAGAGAGAGAGAGAGACAGAGAGAGAGAGACAGAGAGAGAGAGACAGAGAGAGAGAGACACGGAGACACGGAGACACGGAGACACGGAGACACGGAGACACGGAGACACGGAGACACGGAGACACGGAGACACGGAGACACGGAGACACGGAGACACGGAGACACGGAGACACGGAGACACGGAGACACGGAGACACGGAGACACGGAGAGCGAGAGAGCGAGAGAGCGAGAGAGCGAGAGAGCGAGAGAGAGAGAGAGAAAAGACTAAAATAATGATTTTCCAGAGAAGATCCAGATCTCAGGGAATTAGACCAAAGTTCTCAATTGGTACAAAATATATAGAGTACTGCACACACTACAATTACTTAGGTTTAAAAATAAGCTCAACTGGACACCTTAAGGAGGCAGTGAATGAACTGAGAGAGAAAGCACGCAGGGCATTCTACGCAATTAAAAAGCAAATTCAAATTGAAATACCTATTAAAATTTGGCTAAAACTAATTGAATATGTCATTGAACCAATTGCACTTTATGGCAGCGAGGTGTGGGGTCCACTTGCAAAAGAAGATTTCATCAAATGGGACAAACATCCCATTGAAACCTGCATGCAGAGTTCTGTAAGATTCTCCTAATGTCAGAGGAAAACTACAAACAATGCATGCAGGGCAGAATTAGGCAAATATCCACTAATAATAAACTCAAAAAAGAGCAATTAAGTTTTGGAAACATCTAAAATACAGTGACCCCCTCTCATATCACTACCAAGCCCTGCAATACCAAGAGCTGAGCAAAGAAAAGAGTCCCCTCATCCAGCTGGTCCTGGGGCTGAGTTCACAAACCTGTTCTACTAACACACTGAAGCCTCAGGACCAGAACATCCAATCAATCAGAATAAACCAAATTACAACACAGTCAAAACAAAACTACATTGCTATTGGGAAACACAAGCACAAGCACAGAGCAAAATGCAGTGCTATCTGGCCCTAAATCGACAGTACACCGTGGCTAACTATTTGACTATGGTTACTGATCAAAACCTTAGAAAACCTTGACAAAGTACAGGCTCAGTGAGCACAGCCTTGCCATTGAGAAGGTAGACACAGGAAAACCTGGCTCCCTGTAGAGGAAAGGCTGTGCAACCACTGCACAACAGCAGAACCTGAGACGGAGCTGCATTTCCTGACAAAATGTCAAAAATATAAAACAATTAGAGAGTGTCATTTCCCCAAATTTGAAACTCTTATTCAAGGTTTCAAAGGCCTCTCTGATGAGGATAGGCTACCCGTCCTGTTGGGGGAGGACGCAGAGAGCTGTGGGTTGGCAGCACACTACATTGCTGCCTGCCATAAGTTGAGGGACAGTGTCTGACAGACCAATCAACCTGCACATGTACTCTACTGTATGTTTATTGTTATTGTTGAATGTATGGTTATTTTGACACTTAGTTATTGTTGTTACTGTTGTCCCGTTGACCATTTTGATTCTCATTTTTTATATTGTAAATAAGCTTTGGCAATATGTACATTGTTACGTCATGCCAATAAAGCAAATTGAATTGAATTGAATTGAATTGAGAGAGAGAGAGAGAGAGAGAGAGAGAGAGAGAGAGAGAGAGAGAGAGAGAGTATAATAATTATTATTATTATTATAATAATTATTATTATTATTATTATTATTATTAGTATTATTATTATTATTATGATAATGGTATGGGTGGTAATTGTAATGATAGCAGTTTAATGATAGGGGTGGTGGTAGTGGTGCATTACACCATACATTACATTCGACTATTGACTGTTACCATTTTATTGTTACTATTTTTATATTTAATTTTGTATTATTATTTACTGCCATTCTATATTATTATTTGTCATTGTTTTAATTGTATTACAATGTATATTGTATACATTGTTGCTTTGGCAATATTGACACAATGTTTTTCATGCCAATAAAGCAGCTTGAATTTGAATTTGAGAGAGAGAGAGAGACAGAGACAGAGATAGATCCAGCTCATCCAGCTGGTCCAGCTGGTCCTGGGGCTGAGTTCACAAACCTGTTCTACTAACACACTGAAGCCTCAGGACCAGAACATCCAATCAATCAGAATAAACCAAATTACAACACAGTCAAAACAAAACTACATTGCTTATTGGGAAACACAAGCACAAGCACAGAGCAAAATGCAGTGCTATCTGGCCCTAAATCGACAGTACACCGTGGCTAACTATTTGACTATGGTTACTGATCAAAACCTTAGAAAAACCTTGACAAAGTACAGGCTCAGTGAGCACAGCCTTGCCATTGAGAAGGGTAGACACAGGAAAACCTGGCTCCCTGTAGAGGAAAGGCTGTGCAACCACTGCACAACAGCAGAACCCGAGACAGAGCTGCAATTCCTGACAAAATGTCAAAAATATAAAACAATTAGAGAGTGTCATTTCCCCAAATTTGAAACTCTTATTCAAGGTTTCAAAGACCTCTCTGATGAGGATAGGCTACCCGTCCTGTTGGGGGAGGACGCAGAGAGCTGTGGGTTGGCAGCGCACTACATTGCTGCCTGCCATAAGTTGAGGGACAGTGTCTGACAGACCAATCAACCTGCACATGTACTCTACTGTATGTTTATTGTTATTGCTGAATGTATGGTTATTTTGACACTTAGTTATTGTTGTTACTGTTGTCCCGTTGACCATTTTGATTCTCATTTTTATATTGTAAATAAGCTTTGGCAATATGTACATTGTTACGTCATGCCAATAAAGCAAATTGAATTGAATTGAATTGAATTGATAGAGAGAGAGAGAGAGACAGAGACAGAGAGACGGGCGGACGGACGGAAATAAAGAGCACAACAGAGAAATAGAAAGACAAAGAGAGAGATGAGAGAGAGCGAAAAAGGAGACAGAGGGGTGTCTTCCCTGTGCCCCTTGGCCTGTTCCCGGTTGCCGCAGTGACACAGAGTATTGGGTCGGGGGGAGGAAGGGGGTGCATCACGGTATGGGAGTAAGGGGGAGGAGGGGGGTGGCATGCCAATAAACGGGAGGGAGAATGTGAATGGAACGTGAGGCTGTCCATAAGAAGACAAACTCTGCTTTATACGGTCTTCACGGATGCAGAGGTGAGCCTCTCTCTCTCTCTCTCTCCCTCTCTCCCTCTCTCCCTCTCTCCCTCTCTCCCTCTCTCCCTCTCTTCCTCTCTCCCTCCCTCCCTCCCTCCCTCTCTCTCTCTCTCTCTCTCTCTCTCTCTCTCTCTCTCTCTCTCTCTCTCCGTCTCTCTCTCTCCTTCTCTCTCTCTCTCTCTCTCTCTCTCTCTCTCTCTCTCTCTCTCTCTCTCTCTCTCTCTGAAATAAAACAGAGACTAAGTATAGAGGAAGGGGGAGAGGGGAAACTAAAATAGAAAGGCTAAGGTGGGATGCAGATGGAGAAAATAAATAGGATTACAGTTTTTTTTATATATATTTGATTTTTACATTCAATCTCATTTTTTATTGTTTTGTTTTTTGATGCTGCTGCGGATTGGGTCAGGGGGGATAATGTGTCGGAGGGTTGAGGAGAGGGGGAACACAGTCGCTGTGGCGGAAGGCTGATTTTCCGACAGGCACGACTTATGACAGTGAATGGGGGGGGGGATTGGGATGTTTGGAAGCGTCATGGGATCTGGAGGGAATCTGAACACAGCATTCCCTGACATTCCCACATTTCCCACTTTCCTTGTTTTTCTTTCCCACCATCTGCGGTCTATCACCTCCTCTTGTCTCTCTCATATACCTTGAGTTACAAGCCAGACAAAGAGACCTTGGGAGGAACCAGACTCGAGAGAAGGGACCTTACATCCTGTAACTCCAGGATAAAGTGCTGATAACTCTACATCACATCCTGTAACTCCAGGATAAAGTGCTGATAATTCTACATCACATCCTGTAACTCCAGGATAAAGTGCTGATAATTCTACATCACATCCTGTAACTCCAGGATAAAGTGCTGATAATTCTACATCACATCCTGTAACTCCAGGATAAAGTGCTGATAATTCTACATCACATCCTGTAACTCCAGGATAAAGTGCTGATAATTCTACATCACATCCTGTAACTCCAGGATAAAGTGCTGATAATTCTACATCACATCCTGTAACCAGGATAAAGTGCTGATAACTCTACAATATATCCTGTAACTCCAGGATAAAGTGCTGATAATTCTACATCACATCCTGTAACTCCAGGATAAAGTGCTGATAATTCTACATCACATCCTGTAACTCCAGGATAAAGTGCTGATAACTCTACAATATATCCTGTAACTCCAGGATAAAGTGCTGATAATTCTACATCACATCCTGTAACTCCAGGATAAAGAGATGATAACTCTACATCACATCCTGTAACTCCAGGATAAAGTGCTGATAATTCTACATCACATCCTGTAACTCCAGGATAAAGTGCTGATAGCTTTACATCACATCCTGTAACTCCAGGATAAAGTGCTGATAACTCTACATCACATCCTGTAACTCCAGGATAAAGTGCTGATAATTCTACATCACATCCTGTAACTCCAGGATAAAGTGCTGATAGCTTTACATCACATCCTGTAACTCCAGGATAAAGTGCTGATAACTCTACATCACATCCTGTAACTCCAGGATAAAGTGCTGATAACATTTCCTAAGCAGAATAACCTTACTTTACAGATTATCTTGGGGGAAATGTTGCTTTGGCAAACAGGGCTGTTTATTTTTGTTAAACGGGGCTTTAATTCTGGGGGTTTGTACTAATTAAAATGTAGAAACACATCTGAGGATGGTGTTTTAGTTAGCGGCTAATTGTGCTTACACCAGGGGAAGGAGATGTTTTATGTCTTCACTTTCAAGGGAGTACAAAGACACACACACACACACGTTGTGTTATGACAGCAGTACCCTGAAACCATCTCACAACACAACACACTGGAGAGAGAGAACAGAGGTAAACACACACACACACACACACACACCTACACGTACCCACACACACACATACCCCCCCACACTCACACACACACACACACACACACACACACACATACACACACACACACACACACACACACACACACACACACACACACACACACACACACACACACACACACACACAGGATATCTGTTCCTCCTTAATTTACAGCCCTTTAAACAGTCAGGGGCATAGTATTAATCAGTAGTCTACTGGGGAATATCAGGGTTCCTTCTATCATGGAAGGATGCTTGTATTATTACCTGTTTGTGTGTGTGTGTGTGTGCGCGTGCGTGTGTGTGTGTGTGTGTGTGTGTGTGTGTGTGTGTGTGTGTGTGTGTGTGTGTGTGTGTGTGTGTGTGTGTGTGTGTGTGTGTGTGTGTGTGTGTGTGTGTGTGTGTGTGTGTGTGTGTGTGTGTGTGTGTGAATTATGGCGAACTGAATGCATGTGTTCTCATACTCCCTTAAAAGACCTTCAGTTGGAAAAACAACAAAAAAGCAGCACTAGTACTGTTTGTCCATTTTGAGACGCCGTAGCCAGCATACACTTCCTCAAAATAATCAGATCTAATCTAAGATAATTAATGACAGATTTCTTGAGTTTATATTTTTTTTGCTGAGATCTTAGTCGCATATTTCTACTCTTATCTAAGATGTTTGCTGCAGTATTTCTCAATGTAAAAATGTGCATGAAAACGACTCGTCTCTCGTTGACTTTTATTTGATTTATCCCTACTGTTGACCAATCACCGAACGAAGTGGCGTAGACTTCGGCTGCCAACTTTGACTTGCCTCAAGAAGAAATGTAATGTGCCAGAACATCCAGGAAAAAAAACTCACTGAAGTCAAAAAGAAACGAAAAGTCCAAAAGGAACAAAAATGGCACAAACTCTTCTGAACTGTTTAGTCTGGGAAGCGGACGTCTTTACCCTCTCTCAGAGACACAACTTTAGGACACTTTATGACCCTGAAGAGAGTAGAGGTTTCTATTGTTTACAGACACTCCCAAACGTCCACACCTCTGCTCCTGGAACACCCTGTTGCTCAGGGCAACCAGCATCACATGACCTAGTCAGCCAATCAGAGGCTCTACCTGGGCTCAGCAGAAGCCCAGTCTGCCTCTCAACTCTTCATTTGTTCCCAGGAGGGCAGGTTGAGAAGGTCTCTGTAAACTCCTGTCTGGAGGTCTTCACGGATTCACCTGTAAACAGCGGCTCCAGATCCAGAATTTTAAATAATGTCACGGGTCTTGGTTGGATCTGATTCGATTGTCACGGGTCTTAACTTCTTCTGGCTGCAGGGTGAATATTGAAAAAAACTGGAAAATATGTGCAAATTTTCAAACGGCCTCTTAAGAAATTTTTGATCTTACAATATGCATATATTTACTACTATTGGATAGAAAACAGTCCCTAGTTTCTAAAAACGTTTGAATTATTTCTCTAAGTGGAACAGAACTATTTTTACAGACCATTTCCTATCCGGAATTGAGATTTCCAAATGCGATGTCTTTTTTTAAGAGCGTGTCTATAAAAGGTCATGTCACTTAGGACCGTAGAAACACGTCATACGCCTTCATCTGGGTGTAATGCGGAAGTGAGAGAAGAAAGCAGTTGAATATCTCTTCCAGGGGCTGAACACAACATCTTGTAGTGAGACCTGCGCACTTTTTTTTTTTTTCTGGGCGCGAGGTAGAACCTGGACTCGGCCCCTGGAATACGCTCGTTAAAGGTGAATATGACCTCTGGCTACGATATTATTTGATACATGTCACAAAATCATCCTAAAGTATGTTTTTTCAATATACTTTAATTATATTATTGAAATTTATTCTGGACTTTAGACGTGATGCTTTGGAAGAATTTTTTGAAGAAAGAGAGATTAGCGCCGCACGGCCATTGTGCTTGCTAACCCAAGAGGGAAATAGTTTTTTCTGGAACCCAACTAAAGACTGTACTGGACAATGGACCCCTTTACAACATTCTGATGGAATATCAACAAAGATAAGGACCCAATTTGGGATGCTTTTTCATATATCTGTCGAACTGTGCTATGCTAGCGTTTGACTAGAATCAATGCTGCCGTATGCTAGCTAATGTTGTAAGCTAATATAACGATATATTGTGTAAAAAAAAATATTGCTGTAAAACACTTCAAAAATCGGAAATATTGGCTCTATTCACACGATCTTTGTCTTTCATTAGCTATCCACCATATGTTTTTCTGAAATGTTTTATGAGGTGTAATTAGTAGTTGACGTTGGTGTCTGTATTTTCTCTGGCTACTCCCGCGCGATTTCAGACTGTAGCTATGATGTAACTATGATGGGAGCAGTAATGTAAAACTGATTTATAGCTAAAATATGCACATTTTATGAACAAAACATAGATTTATTGTGTAACATGTTATAGGACTGTCATCTGAGGTAGTTTTTTCTAGGTTGTTTCGGTTGGTTCTAGGTTAGTTAGGTTGGCTTGTGCATGCTACTTGAATCATACTTGTGCTGCTGCTACATGTCTGTCCACTTTTTTATTTGGTGGTGAGCTAACATAAATATATGTGGTGTTTTCTCTGTAAAACATTTAAAAAATCGGACATGTTGGCTGGATTGACAAGATGTTTATCTTTCAAATGCTGTGTTGGACTTGTTAATGTGTGAAAGTTAAATATTTTTTAAAAATGATTTTGAATTTCGCGCCATGCAATAGAGCTGGATGTTGTCATAAGTGTACCGACATCGGGACAGCCCGCCTAACAGGTTTTAAGTATATGTCATTTTAACTGAGTTGTCCAAAAGGGCCCGTACAGATCTGAATGTGACTGCTACAGTAGAGACACAGAGACATGTTATCATGATGCTGCTCTTTGCTTTTCACGAGAGTGGAATGTGTAGCTTGTTGTTGTTAGCCAATCAGAAGTCGTCAGAGCGGCAATAGGCCACAGTTATAGAGCCTCTGTGTGACAAAAGTTAGGAGATATCTAATCAATGGAAGATGGAATTAAAAGTTAAAGGAGAAGCAGAAGGACAGGCTACAATGTCCCAGAGCCAACAGATAGGCTGCTACATTATATTCTGATACATTATATGCCTCCTCAACCTCAGGAGGCTGAAGAAATTTGACTTGTCACCAAAAACACTCACAAACTTTTACAGATGCACAATCGAGAGCGTCCTGTCGGGCTGTATCACCGCCTGGTATGGCAACTGCTCCGCCCACAACCACAAGGCTCTCCAGAGGGTAGTGAGGTCTGCACAACGCATCACCGGGCAAACTACCTGCCCTCCAGGACACCTACAACACCCGATGTCACAGGAAGGCCAAAAAGATCATCAAGGACAACAACCACCCGAGCCACTGCCTGTTCACCCCGCTATCATCCAGAAGGTGAGGTCAGTGCAGGTGCATCGAAGCTGTGACCGAGAGACTGAAAAACAGCTTCTATCTCAAGGCCATCAGACGGTTAAACAGCCATCACTGACATTGAGTGGCTGCTGCCAAAATACTGACTCAAATCTCTAGCCACTTTAATAATTAAAAATTGGATGTAATAAATGTATCACTAGCCACTTTATATAATGTTTACATACCCTACATTACTAATCTCATATGTATACACTGTACTTACTCTATACCATCTACTGCATCTTATCTATGCCGTTCGGCCATCGCTCATCCATATATTTATATGTACATATTCTTATTCATTCCTTTACACTTGTGTGTAAAAGGTAGTAGTGAAATTGTTAGATTACTTGTTAGATATTACTGCATGGTAGGAACTAGAAGCACAAGCATTTCGCTACACTCGCATTAACATCTGCTAACCATGTGTAGGTGACCAATAAAAATTGATTTGATATTGGATTATATATAACCTAGCTAGCTAGCTTAACTAGTTTCTCCCTGTTTGATGCAGTCAAGACAGGTACTATGTCATCATATTGGATGATAATTAGCCTAGCTAGCTAACTTAACTAGCTTCTCCCTGTTTGATGCAGTCAAGACAGGTACTAACGTCATCATATTGGATGATAATTAGCCTAGCTAGCTAGCTTAACTAGCTTCTACCTGTTTGATGCAGTCAAGACAGGTACTATGTCATCATATTGGATGATAATTAGCCTAGCTAGCTAACTTAACTAGCTTCTCCCTGTTTGATGCAGTCAAGACAGGTACTAACGTCATCATATTGGATGATAATTAGCCTAGCTAGCTAACTTAACTAGCTTCTACCTGTTTGATGCAGTCAAGACAGGTACTAAGTCATCATATTGGATGATAATTAGCCTAGCTAGCTAGCTTAACTAGCTTCTCCCTGTTTGATGCAGTCAAGATAGGTACTATGTCATCATATTGGATGATAATTAGCCTAGCTAGCTAGCTTAACTAGCTTCTCCCTGTTTGATGCAGTCAAGACAGATACTACGCCATCATATTTGGTGATAAATAACCTAGCTATGCTAGCTATTAGTCTACTATAGCGCAAGTCGGTTTGGTTGATTGCTGTCTCTTGTCTCTCCCTCCCTGCTCCCTGTTCCCTTGTCACTCGATCACACTCACAGTAGCCTACAAACACAGCACAGCCCCTGCTAGAGCGTCAGCTCTCTCTACCTCCTCTCCCTCACCCTTTATCAGCTCTGGTTAATAAAGTAGATTAACTTCTCTTGGGTAGGGAGCAGTCTTTTCACGTCCGGATGAAAAGCGTGCCCAAAGTAAACTGCTTGTTACTCAGGCCCAGAAGCTAGGACATGCATATAATTGGTAAATTTGGATAGACAAACACTCTAAAGTTTCTAAAACTGCTAAAATTATGTCTGTGAGTATAACAGAACTGATATGGCAGGCGAAACCACGAGGACAAACCACCCCGCCCCCCAAAAAATTCAGCCTACCAATATTTTCAATGGCTGTCACTTTTATTATAAGGCGAAGTCCTCCCAGATTGTTGACATCTAGTGGAAGCCCTAGGAACTGCAGTCTTTAGAAAGAGTTTCAGGCTGGTTTTTGAAAAAATTAGCCAGAAATTGTAGTTTTTCTAGGTGGCTCCCATTTTGGCTGTAGTGTTTCCAAGCGCGTGAATGAGAGCGCATTCTTTGGTATTTTTCTCCGGTAAAGACAATAACGATTCTCCGTCTTAAATGTTATTGTTTATTTACGTATTAGGGAACCTAAGGTTTGACTATAAACGTTGTTTGACTTGTTTGGAAAAGTTTATTAGTAACGTTTGGGATTAATTTTGTTTGCATTTTGATGGAGGGAAACTGGGTGGATTATTGACTGAAGCGCGCCAGCTAAACTGAGTTTTTATGGATATAAAGAAGGACATTATCGAACAAAAGGACCATTTGTGATGTAACTGGGACCTTTTGGAGTGCCAACAGAAGAAGATCATCAAAGGTCAGACATTTTTTATATCGCTATTTCTGACTTTCGTGTCGCACCTGCCTGGTTGAAATATGTTTTTCATGGTTTTGTAAGCGGAGCGCTGTCCTCAGATAATCGCATGATGTGCTTTCGACGTAAAACCTTTTTGAAATCTGACACAACGGTTGGATTAACAAGAAGTTAAGCTTTATTTTTATGTATTGCACGTGTGATTTTATGAAAGTTAAATATTTAGAATTCTGTAGTTTGAATTTCGTGCTCTGCAATTTCACCGGATGTTGGCCAGGTGGGACGCCAAGTTAAAAATTGACTTATCTAAAAGGGTCTGGATCCGACCAGTCCTATACACAACAGGTTTTGTTGTCCTCGGGTTCGTTCAGAACTGGTCTCCATATTTAAAAAAATATATATTTAAGCATATTGGTTCAGGATGGGAAAGCCCCAGGTCCATTTCGGAACGGGTCCAACTTCTTGGACCATTGAAGACCTCTACTCCTGTCCTCCACTACAACTCACAACTCAACCTTTTCTACTTGGACAATCCTGCCCCTGGACTCCCCACTGGTGTTTAATATGTCTCTGACCACGTAGGTGTACTAGTAACTGGTTAGTGTTTAGTTGATATATTTCATCTGTTCATGTCATAAGTTCTTATTGTTATGTTAGTGCATGCCTATACACACCTCTTTCAGGGTATATACAGAACGATAGTAGCTCATTGCTGGGTACTAGTCATTTTACTTAATCCTGTTTATCTGACTCTCATGACATAGTTTCTGTGTGTCTTAACTATTCAGGTAATGAGGTAAAATCTCTCCCCATTAGTTACTCTGGGTCAAGATGGCTACCAGCCAGTCATTTATCACACTTACTCGGTATGGCCGACCAGTGATGTCATCACGTCCAGAGTCACTTCCTGGCCTCTACCGACATGGCTGTTGTTTACGTGTTAGCATCCTAGCCGCTAATGCTACTCATAGCCGCTAACTGTACATTCTGTTCCATTCCAGAAAACCACTATATGCTTACACTACCGCTAGTCTATTCTTCCTGTTTGCCGTGTGTGTGTCTGTTTGATGTTTGGTAATGAAATGTAAATTCTATCCCTGACTCTTTCTGGTCCTTCTACGTCCTCTAAAGACGTCAGCATACTTCAATCCGGCTGGCGCCTAGCCGAGCTCGGCTTGCAAACCCAACGAGTGTGCTCGCATACTCCCATGCTTCAACCTTCGTTTGGAAAAAAAAAAAAAAGGGCAATAGTACTGTTTGACCATTTTCAGATGCCGTAGTCAGTATACGCTTCCTCAAAATAGTCAGTATGAATCTAAGCTAACTCAAGACATCTGTCATTAATTTTGACGTTTTTGCTGAGGAGATCTTAGTCGCACATTTTCACAAGTTTTGAGGGAGCGTGCAATTGGCATGCTGACTCTAGGAATGTCCACCTGTTGCCAGAGAACTGAATGTTAATTTCTCATACACGTGATGTCAACATTGTGAACAGAGTGCCCCATGGTGGCGGTGGAGTTATGGTATGGGCAGGCATAAGCTACGGACAACGAACACAATTGCATTTTACGGATGGCAATTTGAATGCACAGAGATACCGTGACGAGATCCTGAGTCCCATTGTTGTGCCATTCATCCTCAGCCATCACCTCATGTTTCAGCACGATAATGCACGGCCCCATGTCGGGGCAAAAGAATGTCCCAGTTCTTCCATGGTCTGCATACTCACCAGACATGTCACCCATTGAGCATGTTTGGGATGCTCTGGATCAACATGTACGACAGCTTGCTCCAGTTCTCTACCAATATCAAGCAACTTCCCCCAGCCATTGAAGAGGAGTGGGACGACATTCAACAGGCCACAATCAACAGCCTGATCAACTCTATGTGAAGGAGATGTGTCGCGCTGCATGAGGCAAATGGTCACACCAGATACTGACTGGTTCTGATCCACGTCCCTACTTTTTTCAGAAAATCCCTACCTTTTTTTTTGCATATCTGTATTCCCAGTCATGTGAAATCCATAGATTAGAGCCTAATGAATTTATTTCACTTGACTGGTTTCTTTATATGAACTGTTACTCAGTAATATCTTTGATATTTTTGCATCTTGTGTTTTTATTTTTGTTCAGTATAGAACAGGGGGGTCAAACATACAATGATTTCAGTTTAAATAATATATATACATATATATACAGTACCAGTCAAAAGTTTGGACACCTACTCATTCAAGGGTTTTATTTTTACTATTTTCTACATTGTAGAATAACATTGAAGATATCATAACTATGAAATAACACATATGGAATCATGTAGCAACCAAAAAAGTGTTAAACAAATATATTGGAGATTCTTCAAAGTAGCCACCCTTTGCCTTGATGACAGCTTTGCACGCTCCTAGCATTCTCTCAACCAGCTTAATGAGGTAGTTACCTGGAATGCATTTCAATTAACAGGTGTACCCTTGTTAAAGGCTAATTTGTGGAATTTCATTTGAGTCAATCAGTTGTGTTGTGACAAAGTAGGGGTGGTATACAGAAGATAGCCCTATTTGAAAAGAACAAGTCCATATTATGGCAAGAACAGCTCAAACAAGCAAAGAGAAACGACAGTCCATCATTACTTTAAGACATGAAGGTCAGTCAACCCGGAAAATTTCAAGAACTTTAAAAGTTTCTTCAAGTGCAGTCGCAAAACCAATCAAGTTTTATGATGAAACTGGCTCTCGTGAGGACCGCCACAGGAAAGGAAGACCCAAAGTTACCTCTGCTGCAGAGGATACATTCATTAGAGTTAACTACACCTCAGATTGCAGCCCAAATAAATGCTTCACAGAGTTTAAGTAACAGACACATCTCAACATCAGCTGTTCAGAGGATGTGTGAATCAGGCCTTCATGGTCGAATTGCTGCAAGGAAACCACTACTAAAGGACATGAATAATAAGAAGAGACTTGCTTGGGCCAAGAAACACGAGCAATGGACATTCGACTGGTGGAAATCTGTCCTTTAGTTTGATGAGTCCCAATTCGAGAGTTATTGGTTCTTTGTGAGACGTAGAGTAGGTGAATGGATGATCTCTGCATGTGTAGTTCCCACCGTGAAGCATGGAGGAGGAGGTGTGATGGTGTGGGGGGGGGGGGGGGCTTGCTGGTGACACTGTCTGTGATTTATTTAGATTTCAAGGCACACTTAACCAGCATGGCTACCACAGCATTCTGCAGCGATACACCTACTTCTGGTTTGGCTTAGTGGGACTATCATTTGTTTTTCAACAGGACAATGACCCAACACACCTCCAGGCCGTGTAAGGGCTATTTTACCAAGAAGGAGAGTGATGGAGTGCTGCATCAGATGACCTGGCCTCCACAATCACCCGACCTCAACCCAATTGAGATGGTTTGGGATGAGTTGGCCTGCAGAGTGAAGGAAAAGCATCCAACAAGGGCTCAGCAAATGTGGGAACTCCTTCAAGACTGTTGGAAAAGCATTCCTCATGATGCTGGTTGAGAGAATGCCAAGAGTGTGCAAAGCTGTCAAGGCAAAGGGTGGAATCTAAAATCTAAAATATATTTTGATATGTTTAACACTTTTTTGGTCACTCCATGATTCCATGTGTTATTTCATAGTTTTGATGACTTCACTACTATTAAACAATGTAGAAAATAGTGAAAATTAAGAAAAACCCATGAATGAGTAGGTGTGTAAAAATTTTAACAGGTACTGTATATTTACAATTATTTATTTTTTTAGGGGGGAAACAATCTCAATCGACATTGAAATAACTAAAACCCAATCACAACTGTGTGGAGATGATCATACCTACATCTATAGTCTCTTCACTCTGTCCAGCTTGATAACAGTCATCTATAGTCTCTACACTCTGTCCAGCTTGATAATAGTCATCTATAGTCTCTTCACTCTGTCCAGCTTGATAACAGTCATCTATAGTCTCTACACTCTGTCCAGCTTGATAACAGTCATCTATAGTCTCTACACTCTGTCCAGCTTGATAACAGTCATCTATAGTCTCTACACTCTGTCCAGCTTGATAACAGTCATCTATAGTCTCTACACTCTGTCCAGCTTGATAACAGTCATCTATAGTCTCTACACTCTGTCCAGCTTGATAACAGTCATCTATAGTCTCTACACTCTGTCCAGCTTGATAACAGTCATCTATAGTCTCTACACTCTGTCCAGCTTGATAACAGTCATCTATAGTCTCTACACTCTGTCCAGCTTGATAACAGTCATCTATAGTCTCTACACTCTGTCCAGCTTGATAACAGTCATCTATAGTCTCTACACTCTGTCCAGCTTGATAACAGTCATCTA
The DNA here is from genome assembly GCF_029448725.1 of Salvelinus fontinalis. Classification (NCBI taxonomy): domain Eukaryota; kingdom Metazoa; phylum Chordata; class Actinopteri; order Salmoniformes; family Salmonidae; genus Salvelinus; species Salvelinus fontinalis. The sequence continues at coordinate 34,334,684 of NC_074701.1, read as the reverse complement.
TAGTCTCTACACTCTGTCCAGCTTGATAACAGTCATCTATAGTCTCTACCCTCTGTCCAGCTTGATAACAGTCATCTATAGTCTCTACCCTCTGTCCAGCTTGATAACAGTCATCCACCTGAAAGCCAGACAGTCATTGAGCATCGATGGATAGAGGACTATATTTTGACAATTCTGACAGTGACGAAATATAACCAATTTTAAGTGAGGCCCTCCAGACCTCGATAAAGATAGTTTGTGGCCCGCGGGGAAACATTTCTTTGACACCCCTGTTCTAGAAGTTAATGAGTTCTGAAATTAATTCCATATTTTCAAAGGAGGATTAATTTAACTTTCTGCACACAAAGTCTGCATTTGTCAAATACGAAAGGGGGGGTGGGGGGGGTCACAGGGTCAGTTATAATCTGAAAAAACATGATCAATCCAGTTGATTCTGGTTGTTTGTATATAGACAGTAGTATTTAAGGGTTATAGGGTATATATCATGTATCTGGGAATAGTGACAAACGGACCATACATCCTCCTATCAAGGTGAAAATATGACAAAGTTGACCAGTGCCTAAAGGGCAGCCATTGAAGGTATGATTGACACACGACAGTCAAAGCATTGAGACCTGAGCAGTGAGAACCATCTCGTTCTCCCCCGCTGCTCTGCTATCTCTCTCTCTCTCTCACCTCAGAGCCTCCAGTCTTTCCCTCTGTGTTGCTCAGGGAATCTCCTTTGCCTGTGTTTACTGTGAAAGACCAAGGAGTACTTACACATTAGCCACCGCCATGCAATTTGGGTCGCGCCGCATGAAATCCTTACCAATTATTCAGAGGCGCAGCAAAGGGGCTTTTCTCCGTGGAATAAAACCTCTCTCTTTCTCTGTCTCTCCATGTTTTAGCTTCGGGCGAAAAGAGGGGGATCGGAGCGGGGAGCGGCGTCACGGATAGCGGAACATCGCTCTGACACTTCCCTAATGTATCGGAGGTCTCACTTATTCTAACGACATTTCAGCTAACGACCGTTTGCCATTATACACCTAACTGTTGGTTACCAGAACGGGGAGCTTTTTCACTATCCTGACTGGAAGATGGAGGGGAAATGAGAAGTGTAGTATAATTTAATTAAATCCTCAGACTGCTGGAGATGCCGGTACACTTTGTTGGTAACCAGACCAAGTGTGGGAGCTTTGCTCTCGTGGCTGAAAGATGGCCATAGAAGCAGAATTGAAGTGGAGAGAATAGGGTACTTTAATCCTCAGCCACGTTGTGTTGTTAGTTGTGATGGTGGGGGGGGGGGGGTGAGACAGAAGGCCCTATACAACCATCTGTCATAGTAGATACACGATCCAACAGATAAATCTGAAAGGCTTAAACGGTGTCAACAAACCATATTGTCTCTCTACTCTGTGTCACCTCTTGCAGCGGTTGTTCCTAATTAAGTGTTGTTTTTTTAAAGAACATGTGTTTTTGTCCTTTGAATGGTTCTCTTTTAGAGTGTGGAGGAGAGTGTGAATACAGTGAGAGAGAAAGGAGAGTCTTTCACAGGGGAAAACCTGCCCGTACCATATTTCCTTTTCACACATCATCAGAGGCTGACGGGTTGCTAAAGCAAAGGTATTTTATCATCCAATTTCAACAGTTTTGTTTGTGAAAACGTGAGAAAAGAAGAGTAAGTGAAAATGAAACGAGGAGACAGAGGAGGAGATGTATTTCAATTGAAGCTAAAGCTCTCGAAATGTCCCTCTCGATTTAGCTTTTATCAAGTGTGGCGCTCCCTCTTTCATCTCTCACCTCTAGGTAAGGAGGGCTATTTGTTCTGAGGAAAGTTGGATGTTCATTGGACTGAAAATAGTTCTGATTTAAGTCTGGCAACAAAAGTTAATGGAACCAATCACATAGGCCTGAATGTTTTTCAAGCACACGTGCAGTGTAGCTATTGGGATGTGAACCAACACTCTTTTTGGGCACAAAAATGAAACATATGCTCCAAAGTTTGAAAATGTCTAGTATGAAAACCTCAAATAATGAAGGGTGTGTGTGTGATGCCGTAATGGGGCTGCCCTGGGGTTAGGGTTGGGGTCACCAGTGTTTAGTCTAAGTGTTTCTCTGTAGGAGAGGAGACTCCAGCTTTCCTGCTGCCACGCCACACAGATTTATAGCCAGGCTGTCTCACACACACACACGCACGTGCACACACACACACACACCAATTCACATATGCACGCACACCCCTACCCCCTGAATCCCACATTAAGGGCCCCACAAAACAACATACCTCCATCAACACGCCCACCCCTACCCCCCAACCAGCACCACGGCTCCCCAGTCATAGTAACGGCCCTATGACCCATGACCAGACCCATTTCTCCAGCACCAGGCCCAACCCCATCCTCCACTCTGTGTCACACATACACTCCAGCCTCAGTCTGTGTACGACAGCAATTTCCTGAAAAACCCAGAGAGAGCGGCACACTTCTCCTTTAATGTTTACCGAAGCTTCCAGCGCCAGGCAACCCCCTCCTGACCCAGGAAAAACAGAGCATGGTCGGCGCTGGTCACTGGCTATTACAACTCATCTAACTGTATGATCTACAGCTCTGTCAAATAACCAACAGGGAGGGAGGGAGGGAGGGAGGGAGGGAGGGAGGGAGGGAGGGAGGGAGGGAGGGAGGGAGGGAGGGAGGGAGGGAGGGAATGGTAGTCGTCATGCTAGTCTTCATTATAGTCATG